>NC_082612.1:19333474-19628767 GCF_030936135.1 Gavia stellata | reverse complement strand
CTTAGTATTAGGGCACCTAATTTTGTTCCGTGGTTAGACACCAGATTGGTACATGCTTAATTGTTCCTCCGCTCATTCACTGTCTTAATACCACAATATTTGCTTTTTACTGCATGTCTGTAAGTTTCTTAACTGCAAGCACTTTGTCAGTTGAACCTATTTTGTCACATGTTTTGTTGTTTGTTTTTAAGAGGATGCTAATTTGATAAACAGCAGTAATTCACAGGCCTTTTCTTATGTCTATATGCATTCATATCACACAGTTTTTAAAGCTGTTCATAATGTCACAAGTCAAATTTCGTTTCAATCCCCAGGTATTAGTGACAGATAACAAGCTGTGATTTGTACACAGTCATAGGGAAAGTTTCTGCTCTTCCTTACTTCAAAGAAAAAAAAATCTGACCTGAAAAAGATAAGATAGAAACAAAAATAGTAATTTTAGAACCGTTTTATGATTTTTCGTGCCCTCTGTTGCAATTTGAACAGTGTTGAACAGGAGCTCTTGAGCGCTTGGGGTCTGCCTGGCTTGATTTTTATCTTTTTTTTTTTGGGGGGGAAAATAACCCTGACACCTCTCTCCTGTTTAAACAACACTTCATTCTGCATTATTTTCTGTCACAAGCCTTTCTTCTTTGAAGGGAAGAAGGGAAATTTATGGTACAGATAGTGCCTGTAACTGGGTGCATTATGGTATTATCAGAGGAAAATCTTAAGTCTTTGTGCAATGATGTGCAAATACTGACATTCCAGGTTAGCTTAGTTTTCTGAACTTTTTCTGTGGCTATCAGACTCGAAAAATAAACTCCCAAATATTTCTTTCTCTTTTTTTTTTTTTTGGTGTGCTTAGGGCTAGTATTAGAAACCTGTACCAGCAGCTGGCCAGACTCAAATATCAGCTATGGCAATCCATGCATGAAGTTGATGCCTTCGAACCATTTCCTATAGATGAGACATAGCACGCGCTGTGGTGAGTCAACAATGTGTTATTTTATTAAATTGTACTCCTTGGCAAAAAAAAATAGTGCTTAATGCCAAAGTGCATGCTGGTTGGTTTGGGTTTGGGTTTTTTCTTGGGGGGGGGGGGGGGGGGGGGGGGACACGGACACGACACACCGAACATTGAAGTTACAACTTGTAGTAATTTTTAGTACACGTGAGCATAATGTTGTCGTCTTCTAAATGCCTTTTTCCAGTGTACCATTTCTGCATTGTACGTGTAGTTACCAAGTGGAGCGTATTGGGAATACGGTTTTGGTGAAAGTGTGAAGATAGCAATATAATAAGAAAAAAAATCCTGCATATGTAGTTTTCTGGGCTTAATACATCCACTATTTTACACCAATTTTTGTAATTAATGTTTTGCATCTGTTTGATGCAAAGGTGGGAGCAAGGAAAGGTTGCTTTGTTTCTCTTTGAGATGACTGAAGATGACTGTGAGGAATCCTGACAGAATTTATTGACATGTATCTCTTTATCCTTGGACAGAATGGTAAATAGTGAGAACAGTGATGAAAAGCAAATAGCCTTTTTAAAAATACGCTGTGGCTTTAAGTATCTGTAAGTGTGCTAATAATTTTGGTGCATATTTCTTACATAATAAGTCATTTTGATCCTGAAAATTTCTTTAAGATGGCCTTGGTACCTTTGGGAGATGAGGAATTGTTTTTAGATGTCCCATCTAATCACAATAGAATTACTGTGAAATCTTTTAACTCCTGAAGGTTCAAAACAAGCTTATATTAATTATTTTTTTCCCCCTAATACTAGCTAGACGTTTGTCAGCTGCAGTCACCGTAACCAGCATAAACTAAAAGCCAACAGCTTTAAAAAGAAGCCACAGATCCAAGTTGATCTGTAGACTTCAAGTAGATAGTGCGTGATTTGACCTTTACCGGTGGCCAGGGTCAAATCTTACTCCTGGTGCTATTACACGAATAAGGTGTAGATCCAAGTCACTAAAATGTTTCTACTTTGAGGAGATAGAGCTCTGTTATTTGTAGATCAGGCAGAGATGGAAACACATGGTATGTACTGACTGGTGGGCAGTAGTGATACGTGGCTAATATAACAGTAGTGAAATGAGTGTTTGGATGGCATGTCATTTTCATCCTTGCTAGACCTGCTGAAAAAAATGGGACAGGTGTCAGTTAAATCAATTTGACTCTGCTCTGGAGTGAAATGAGAGAGAAAGTAGGAGAAAGCAGTGCCTACTAGTCCATTGCAGAATCTGTGTTCTGTTGGAACCTAAGGGGCTTCCCAAGGGGAGAAACCATACACTGGACATGAATAGTGATTTGTGGCGTGAAGAGTCCCAGTCTGGATGTGGACATCCAGTGGAAGCAAAACGTTTATGTAGAACTTAAAACCTCACTGTATTACTACTATGATATTTTTGTCGTCTTACGGCTTCTAAGGCCTATTGCATTTGTCCTAAGGCAATTCTTGTTAGCAAGCTGGCCTTCATCTTGGGTTAATATGTGGACTCTAAAAACTGCTGCGACAATTAACCTTACTTACATGAATAGGTCTGGGTGAGTTTTGAATTCATGATAAAGCACAAAACCGTAAGACCTGGGCTTTTTTAATTTCTGTGTTTAGGAGCATATAGGTAACCTGCTAGTTGTAGATAATGAGAGTTTTAAGTAAACTGGCCACAGCAAAGTATATATGATTTATGGTAGTTGATAGTTACATGTCCGTAATGAATAGTAGCTGAAGAGAAGCTGCGTGGACTTTTTACGGTGTTGTGTACATGTTAATACGATAGGCCCATAGTCGTCGCAGTTCAGTTCCTCTCACCGCCAACATTTTTAAAAATTGCAGTATATGTAGAAAAATCTTTTTGAAGAAGCTGGGTGACAATAATCCCCACTCTTAGCAATTTTACATTTAGTAGTATATGCAATGCTAATTTTGGATTACAATGATACTGCTGTCTACAAGCAGTGTGACTTGATCGTTTGTCCCTCACACCACCAAGATGTCTTTCGTCTTAGTGTTGTAGCTATCGATTATTGCTGGGTGGTATTTGAAGCATGAGCCAATGGCTCTGTTCAGCGTACTTTTTCTGAGTCCAATGCACATCTAAGTCACCTCATCCAGCTTCGTTCTTACCAATTTAGGTTTTAGGATGGGTAATCAGTACAAATAGACAGCAGGTTTTTAGAAACAGTGTATGATACGAATCAAAAGAACTCAGAGATGTCATAGGTAGAGAGTTGCTTGAGAAGTCTTCTTCCCAGAGGACATAATTTTAACACACAAAGATCGTTAAACCTTTTTAACAGAAATTAAGGAATTCAAGGTCTTGTTCTGAAGCTACAGCTCCACGGAAAATGTCTGTAGGTGTCTTCAGGCATATAATGCAATCCTTTAGCATGTATTTCAAGTTTTGTATTTGTATGAATTAGGGATAGAGTTCTGTAAACATGCGTGAAGCAAATACAATTTGAAACTTGGGGCCTTGATGTGCAAATGCATGTGCTTTCTGTGTAGGTTCTCTGAAGTTAATATTGGTCGTTAAGGCATACAAATCACTTTGAACGTGTAACTGTATTTCGCATTCAGCCATTTCTGTTTATGAAAACGTAGGCTTTATAACTGTGGAACTTGTATGTGAAAATCAGAAACCAGATCTAAAACTTAGCATGTAACCGTCAAAGTAAATTTATCTGTCAAACAACTTTTAAAAACGGTCAGGAAAAGTAGCATTTGGCGAACAAAAATACTTACCAATGTTCATCACAAAAAAGAGCAGGTAATGAAAAAACTTAGGACATTTGAAATATTTGATATATTTGATATATGATAATAAGGTTAGTACTATGGGCAATGGAAGTTTTGTAAAGTTGAGGTAGTAATTCTAGTAGATATCATGCGAGAGGCGCTTTGATATATCTGTGCAGATGAACAAAGTACCTGGGCTAAAGTAATTTTTCTTTTTTAGGCACGTTAAGAAAGATTTTCTAAATCTTTCTTCTTTAGAAAGATTTGGCTTGGTAGCTTGCAACTAGAGTTGCGTGTTTTTATGAAACATTACGTTGGTTTCTCTTTTATGTTCGTACCTGTGTAAGTGCTAAATGCACAAAGAGAAATTCTGAACTCTATCTAGCCAAGTAAATGTAAAATAGCTCCAGTGAGTTTAGTACAATTATACCAGACTTGTATCAGGGGAGCTTAGAGCACCATTTTCTCTGAGAAACCTGTGTTCTGCTCCTGTGCCTCCTTTAATAGAAAAAGTCTGTTTATATTAAATTTGCTGCCTATGATAAATGTAAAAACATCTTATTTGTTATTGACGATGGCGATGTAATGAGCAGCATTTTTCCCATTTGAGAACTGTTGCCGTAGCATATTTCCAAAAGCTATTTGTCATGTGATCGACGACATCTGAACAAAGGTTTTCCAGAAGTGACCTGTAGTTGTTAACACTTTAACTGTTCACCTTCCCTACTCTTCAAGGAGGCTGGATGCTTCCCAGAAGGTGCTGAGATCTTCACTTTGAGTTAGAGACTTCTTCAGTGGAACCACTTGATCACCTTTTATTAAAATAAAACTTCACTGGAAATGCCCATAAAAGGGAATTTTCTTGCCTTTGCATTTTTTCTTGTTGATTTTTTTTTTTCTTTATCAGGTTTTCTTCGGCCTCTTCAGCATATTGTTTTGCAGGATGTTTTCACTCCCTTTTAAACTCGGATAGCATTCTTTTTTATGCTGTTACTTCTCATTCTGATTTGTATCCCTTCTCCCTCCATCCTTGGTTTGTCTTTACTGATCCCTGGAAGATTAGTACTTTTATTAAATGATATTGAAATGTAGCCTTGTCAACTCTTGCAGTATTTGGGGTTTTTAATGCCCTAGGCGTAATGTCACATACGTATGAGAAACTGAGCTTTCTCTTAATAAAAAGTAGTCTTTTTGTCCTTATTCCTGAAAAAAATGAAGCTCGAGTATGTGAAAGCTTAAAGCTGCAAAAATGTATAGCCCTCCCACCAAGATTACTCCCTAGCGGATTCTCTGAATTTTAGGGGCATGTGACATGGTTCGTAGATGTTTGGGACTGATAATCCTAAAATTATTTTTAGAGTTAGTTGGAAAGCAAAGATTTGCTATCCTTCTGAATGCTTGTAAAGACATGGACATGCCTCTCTTCTGCATCTGTCTGCCTTCCTCTGGTAGCCTGGATTGGCCTAGGAAAAGTCAAGCTATTTGTGCATTTAAAAAGTGAAAATGCAATACTTCTAAAAAATTCAAGTGCAGATGCTTGTCTTTGGGGGATCTCCAGTTGTTTAATTTCATTTTGAAATACAGGTGGATCAAATGCTTTTATTCTGCCATATGTCAGTCTGTGCTTATTGAAAAGGAGTGAACTTAGTTTATGAGCTTAATACTTGCCTGTGCCAGGTGTGACCTGTGAACATATCACATGAAATATTTGTGTGTGTCTGCTGTATTTTTTGAGTTGCTGATAGGAAAAAATAACTCTATGCCACCCGGCAGGCTAGTCCAGTATTTTCCAACCCAACCTTGTGGAAAATATCCAGGACTATTGCTGTAGAATATGGGAGTAGAATATGGGAATAGAATGTCAGACAAATACCTTTTGAACCTTTGAGTAGTTTTTCAGTGGGATCCTTGTGAGTTGTATTAAAATAATTTGAATAGCCTGCAGAAGAATAAATGGAAATGCCAAATCAATAACAAAAAACAGAGAATGGTGCCAGCGGAAGGGTGGAGAAGAGACCAAGACAGCAGTAAATTCAGCCATGTTAATGGGTATGGCATATGAACTTGTTTTGTATAAAAGTGGTAGGAAGTATTTTGTAACCACATGGGGAAATATTTTGCCTGCTTCCTCTTCTAGACTTGTCAGTGTGGTGTGTTGGCTCTGCCTATTTCTTTGTGTACTATTCTTAGCGAAAGAGCCTTTTCTTATCGCAATCTGTCAACAGGAGCAGAAACCTGAACGTACTGTGTAATACCATCAGCTTTTAATCTGCTCACCTTCCCTGGGCTATTGTGTGTATCGGAAAGAATGGGGAGCGTTGACTGCGAGTTAAGAGTATAGCTCTTGTAGAGAGAAGCATCTGCAGTACTCGCAGCATCAGCTGTCACATTCATGCTTGCTGCACTAGGGTTTAGGTCAAGTTGGCTCAAGGCAGCAGTATGCTAACTGCTCTACAGGCATCAAGTTAGCTGCTTTAAGCTCTTGGGGCAGTCATTTCCCAACTATAAAAAAAGGAGCTAAGCAAATGAAAGAGATGTGTACAGGGTTATTGATGCAATGCAGCAAGTATGATGTTAATGTCATGATCCTCCTCTCAACTATTGTGTGTTGGAATGGCGTGTGGCAGACAAGTGAAAGGACAAAGGCAAATATGCACGATGGAGGATTTTCCATAAGGGTGAGATTATCCAGAGGTTATTTAAACTCATCGTACATCTACAGCGCCTGAAGTATCCCTGTTGCATTGGATGCAGACTGCTGGGCAGTGGCACATTGGCAAGAAGAGAGTGAACATTGCAGGCGTGATGCAGTACTTTTGCGTTCTTAATACGTTCTAAATTTCTGGCAAAATTTATGAGAGCAATTCACCTGTGATGAGTTTGAGGAGATGTAATTATTAAATAGGTGTTCTCGGGCTGCTGGATGTTGAATAGCTCTGGCTTTGTTTTCTAAAAATCAGAGTTGTTCAGGCTTACAGTTTTTAATCACTTTAAAGAAGATTAAGAATATAAGAACAGCCAGTAGTCTCACAGGAAAAATCCATCTAGCAAAGGCTTCAGCCCTCAGTGTCCATTAGCTAAATATTTGGTGAAGAAAAGTGAGAACAAGATAAGCAATCATTAATGTTTCTCTTGTTGTGTCCTCCCGTATTGCAGAAATCTGATTTTCTTGAGACAGAAATTGTTTCTTTATGTTAAAAATTCTGTTTCCTAATTCAACATTTTCTGCCCAGTTTGTGTTTTTAGGACGTTTTTTCTGGGTGCTCAATATGAAGAACAAGTTCTGGCTGCATTGCAAATGCTGGTTGGTTGGTTGTTTTTTGAAGTGATGTCTGGTGTAGATATTAGTCCTATCGCAGGAAAAAAAAAATATTCTTGTGTGAACCCACTGTAAGACTGCAGGGGCTTTGAAAGTACTATGAAGATATAACAGCATCTTGATAAGAAGTTCTGATTTGTGGCAGATATGAAATCATTGCTAAAGGTAATGTTTATACAGCAGACACTGGAGTGATTTATTGTGTATGTAGCTTTGTGTTAACACAGTTACTATCCTAAGCTAGTTCGTCTAGATGAATGCAGCATATGATATCGAGACTCCCTAATCTGCTTCCTTACTGCCTTTGGAGTTACATTTTTCCAGAAACAGTTAGGTATTTAGCTTAGTAGGGTTACTTTCCTTGGAGTAGTGCGTAGGGTGGGCTGAGCAGGTGTCACTGCTCTCTGTTCTGGCCTACCAACACTGCATGAGAAGGGAAAAGGATGGGAGGATTTTCTTGCTTTATAACCTGTTAGGATTGAAATAGAGCACACAAGAGAAAGCAGGGAGCAATTAATTACTCTGTGTTTCATAGAGTGGACGTGAAGGTTTTTCTTGGTTGCGCACAGAACCAGATGACATAATGACCTATAATGGTATCTAAATGTTTCTGTCCCTGCACTCTGAAAGCAAATTTTTCTCTGAACCTAAGTGGTTACTGTTGTTGGTAGGTTTTCACCATTTAACTTCACTACTTCATGCCTGTTCCAAATACTGTGTATATAGTTTACCTCAGAAAATTCAGAGATACTATTTCAAGTTTGGCTTATATCCTTAAATAGGAACATAAAAAAAAAAGCAAGCAAAAAAAGAAAAATACATTTTAATGCTGCTTTCCTTGAAAGAGAAAACCCAAAAAATCCTCTCTGAGCTGTTCCTGAAAAAGATCTGCATGGCTTAATTGTGAATCATAATGCTACTTACATGCCTGCATTAATTTTATGTTAGATTTCAGTCATCAGTGTGTAGAGAGATGTTTTCATGGCATCATGAATGCTTGAGTTGCTGTGGTACTTAAAATTCACTTTATTATCTGTCAAGCTGCATGAAGAGAATCTGGTGGATGTCTTCCATGACAGAAGAATGTCGAAAAAATACCTACATGTTTGTACAAATGGCAATGATCTATAAATCCTTTCGTAAAAACAGTGATTTCAAGGTGGTGTATACTCTTCAATCTAACAAACCCATAGTGCAATTCTCTGCATTTCTTTTGAGGTTTTGAAGAAATAAAGACAAGTGTATCTGCTTGGTTTTTGCTTTTTTAGGTAGTTGTGGCAATTGTAATTGTTAGTTGAGCTTACATGCATAGGCTCAAGTCCTCTATCTTAATTACATTGATTGTAGTAAGAATGGGACAATTTACACCAGTTGAGATCTGCATTCTGGAAGTTTGATTTAATGTTGTTTTTTAAGCGGCACTAGGTTTGTTGCGGAAAACTTCTCTGATTCAATGGAGACCAAGTTTCTGGACTACAGACTTTTCTTCCACTTCATCCAAGCTTCATTTCTGAGCTCTTAGCTCTCATTAATGTGGGAAAAATATCGCGGGTTGTCAACATTACATGCGGCTGAAACTGTCACATGTGAAGCGGTATTGTCAAAACTGAGGTATTCAAAAACCTTGAATGAAATGTTCAGACTCGGAGGCTGTTTGATTTTCATTTTGTGAGCTTGTAGGCTACCTTTGGGTTTCATTGTTAAGGTTTTCTGTGAAAACCAAAAGGGCATAAAAACCTAAGGCAGGCTCCAGGAAACAAACCAACCGTTAGGAAAATTAGGGCAAAAGTTTTTGGCGTCAGCAGCGGTGGGATAAATTTCACAGCAAATTTTGTTGGAAACACAGTTGTGCATGGATCAGCTGCCCAGCATCGTTACCAGGTAGAATCTGACCTGGGAGGTACCTCTTAGTTGGTTTGGGTTTTTTTTTTTTAATAATTGTCAAGATCCCTCCCGAAAGGCTATCAAATGTTAACATTATAAAACAAAATATAGCTCTTTATATATAAAGGAAGCCTTCTGACACATTTTATTGTATCTTGAAGGTGGGCAGTTGGAAGGAGAATTTGCCCTGGGTTACATCTCCCGCAATCAGTTTAGATGCACATTGCCCCAAACCTTTTTCCACCTGAATGTTAGCATGGACTTGGCTAGTTGGCTCAAGAGTTCGTTTGTCTGAGTGGTCTGGACACCAGATTGTCCATACCAATTAATCAACAAAGCAGAACTTGGTGGTGTAATGGAAACAGTGCGGACAAAGGCAATCTAGATGTATCCCTTGTTCTATGCAGTCTATTTTTACAGTTTTGAGGCTATCAGGCTACTCTTTCATTGGTTCTTTTGTTCTTTCTGTCAATGAATGAAAGAAAAATTAAAACTCTGCTCAAATTTTGAATGGTATCAGGAATATAAGGTTTTTGACATGAGATTTTGGTGGTGTTAATGAAAAGAAAATAAAGCCACACATTCCTCTCTTGCTCTTTCTCAAATCCCTTTTGCAGTAGCGAGGAACATCTCATACTGTCCTGTGGAATTGTCAGTGATACTGTTACCTGACATAGTTATGCTGCAGCTTTTCTTAAGGGTTTAGCTAGTATCCAGGACCAGACGCTGCTCTTCATGGATCCAAAGTTTCACTAACTGGAGAGAACTGCAAAGAAGAAAGCTATAATCAACTTAGGCTTTAGTGGCCTTGAAAGTTATAGCTGAGTCATGATATCCAAGATTTCAGAGTAAATGTGTATCAAGTGCACTTGAATTGCTAATCTTTGTGCAAGTATTACTGTTTTTTTCCCCACTGTAAGAGTACTTTTGGACTAATGATTAATTTATGTCTGAGCTCTGTATTACACAGCTGGTGAGAGATCAGAGTAGATCAAGGCAGACTTTGAGCTGGTTCAAGCTAGAATTGTTTGGGCGTTTTCAAAGGAGCAATGTTGAATTGTGGCAGGAGAGAACATGATCCACTGGTAAACGCTTCTTTAACAGGGTGAAGGCAATAGTGGCAGTTGTTAAAATGACAAAAATTTTTATATATAAAATTATTTCCTAGAGACCCTAGGACACGTAAATTAAACAGTAGCCCATCATACATGACTGATTTTTTCTTTTTTTTTAAATAGGAAAGAAAAAAAATTAAGTAATATATTCTAAATCTTCTGTCAGGATTTGATTGTCAGCAACCAAGTCTGAATTGGGATGTAAGTGGTTATCACTAAAATAAGTTTGACCTCTGACTTCACACCTGGAAATATTTCAGAGAAACTTCCTAGTGCTCAGTGAGCTAATTGTAATAATCTGCATAAATCAGTTTAATTAGCAAGTCTACTCTGCTCTGCTGAGACCCCACCTGCAGTACTGCATCCAGCTCTGGAGTCCTCAGCACAGGAAAGCCATGGACCTGTTGGAGTGGGTCCAGAGGAGGCCACAAAAATCATCAGAAGAGAGGTGTTCCACTCCTCTGAGGACAGGCTGAGAGAGGTGGGATTGTTCAGCCTGGAGAAGAGAAGGCTCTGGGGAGACCTTATTGCAGCCTTTCAATACTTAGAGGGCTTATAAGAGAGATGGGGAGAGACTTTTTAGCGGGGCCTGTAGGGATAGGACAAGGGGTAACATCTTTAAGCTGAAAGAGGGTAGATTTAGACTAGATATAAGGAAGAAATGTTTTACAATGAGGGTGGTGAGGCATTGGCACAGGCTGTCCAGAGAGGTGGTAGATGCCCCATGCCTGGAAACATTCAAGGTAAGGTTGGATGGGGCTCTGAGCAACCTGATCTAGTTGAAGATGTCCCTGCTCACGGCAGGGGTGTTGGACTACATGGCCTTTAAAGCTCCCTTTCAACCCAAACCATTCTATGAAAAGAAAAACTTGGTTAAGTAGATAAACAGAGTACAAACCAATACCCCCTGAAGTAGGACTAATGCTGTTTCATGGTAGCTGTCTTCATTGAGCAACCTGACCTAGCCGTTGCATGCTTATTCCCTTCTCCAGAAATGCCTCATACAGAGTTTGGTGTCGTCAAGCCTCAGGTTTTTGTTACCCGTCCTGCTGGGTTACAAAGCTCAATTGAAGCTTCTCTGGATCTTGTGATGTGAGCTACTTCTGTTCTACCGCCTACTCCATTTCTTGCTGCTCTAAATAAACACTACTGCTTTGCCGACTCTGTCTGCGGTTTAAGCACTTGTATTAAAATACATGTCATTTTCACAATTAACGCAGTTCTCTTGCATGTAGGGATCTTCTGAAGGGATTCTGCTACATGATCATTTACAAGGACTTTTAGTCTCATGCCCTTTATCTTTTTTCCAAGATGCTCTTTTTGCATGCTGAAGATGAAAGTTACTATCTTAGGTAATGGTGAAGCACAAATGCTAGACATAGTTGTCTTAGCTACAATAATGTACGGAAGGCTATAAACTTTTCTCCACTTATTATATACTTTTTAACAGAAATGTCTTCAAATGTACTTTGGAGATATGAAGAAAAAAACCCCGAAACCCCAAAATAGAGAACATATGGGGCATTTCTGCTAGTTCCCTAAATTCCTCTCCTCTGCTTTCTGCAAATGTCAGCAGAACTGTTTTTGATCCCATCCAGAGCTCTTTGGAAGGCTGAAGAGGAGGAAGCTTTCTTTTTTCTACTTCAGCCATCAGGGTTACCAGTATTTTGCCTTAGAACTTGCTTCTGAATTAAAAAAAGATTCCAGAATCAGGTTATTCTTCTTCCTGCGCCTTACTGACAAAACTACTGTACCTACTCTGCTGCTGTCTTGCATCCGTCACCTCTGTTCCTTTCCAGTGTCTGCCCTTTCCTCTCAGAATAAGTTGCCTTTAAGTTTCATCCTTTGCTGGTTCTGTGTTAGAAACTGTCCTTGAAAAGGTTTGGTGGCCGTTTCCAAAAGCAGATGCTCAAAGTAATGCTGCGTGGAATGCCCAAAAGAGCAACGGCATGATTTTGGGTTAGATCTGCAGGCTCGTTTTGTCTAGTGCAGCTCAAGGTAATAGATAAGTAAGTCTGATGCTAAAAATTTCCAAGAAAGTTAAATGACTTCTTCAACACAATACCATGAAAATTCACCTCTGTGAGAAAAATTCAGATTCAAGATGTAGAGCAAGTTCAGACTAGCAAGTCTGTACCTTGAAAAGCTTAGTTGTAATGAGACTGTTTAGTAGCCGTGCTGGAAATGAAAGAGACTTCCTTGCCTAGGATGCTCCTTTATTCTATCAGTAAATCCATAATTCATTGCAGAGCATAATTTGTGAAAGATTCTCAAAATTTTCTTGCCCTTGACCAGTCCAGAAATCAGTAACTGTTTCAGTTAGTTCACTGGTCACCATGTCTCTGGCTGGGGAAGGGATAGAACAGACAACAAAAAAGCAGCGTACTTCTGTTTTGCAGGATTTCTTTTGCTGACTTTCTTTTTTTCGCATATGAGGCACTTGCTTTTGACACTTGAAATTTATGTTGTTATTTATTTTCAATTCTTATGTTCTAATGCAAAGCTTCAACTTGGAGTTGAGAGTTATCTGAGGGAGAGAGTGCTTTCTGCCTGTCCGTGAAAGGGAATGTCTCTGTCCTCCAGGAATTTTCTGTTGTTAGCACTGAGCTGCAGTTTGGAAAGACTGCGTATTGCTGCTCCAAAGGACAAGCATATGTAAAGATAACTAGCAGGCTCGGCAGCTAGATGGAGGCAGAATGGGGATAGATGTAGCAAGGTAGAAGCAGAATGACTTTTAAATAAAGTAAGGCTTATATTTAACTGTGCCGTTATGTTGGATTTATATGTGTTACATCATTGCACTTAATGGCTCATGAAGAGCTTTGTAACATTGATTACACCTAAACCCATGGAGGGCTTTTACATGTTGATTACACCTCCACCTGATATTGTTGACAGTAGCTTTAATGACTATATAACTAGCCATAAATCCCAAAATTTTAATTTATGTTCATGGTGAATAGTATTAGTGTATCTCTGGCAGATTTCACGGTTGCACATTAATAAAACTTTCTGCTCTTTATTACCATGTATGAAAATAAAAAATGGTGTCGAGATCTGAGCCATTATTCCATCTTCAATACTGAGTAATACTGCAGATGCATAACATGAAAGTCATGTCTAGAATCAGTTTGTTCCTATAGCGAAAAGAAATATTTGGGCTCAAAGCTTCTGCTAGGCTAGTAAGTCATCAGAATGAATAAGATTTTCATTGTGGTTTTGGTGTTATGAGTTTATGTTAGATGCTGTTCTTCAAGTGATGCAAGCTTTTTCTTTCGGTTACGGTGGGGCCCAAAATATACATCAGCCTACTTATCAGAAAGAACAGATGCTGCCATTAAATTGCTCAAATTTACCATCAGAAAATGGTGTTGCTTTGGTCTTACGCTTCTTTTTTTGGCACTTAGTCCTTACGTTTAGGTTTTTTTTTTTTCATGTTAAATGTCAGCCTTTTAATGATGGCTTCCCCATAACACCTATAATGGGGTGTTTTAAAAAAAAAAAAAGAGGCAAGCTATGCTGGGGTTTATTGTAACTTCCTTTTGTGAGATATAAAATGCAGTAAATTTGTAGAATATGAAGCTATTTCCTCAGGACACACAACTTGGCCTCTTTGTGCCTGTGGTCTTTTGCACTATTTTCCATGCTATAGAATTTTATGGCTTAATTCTCTAGCACAGTGCATCATCAGCGTTGCTTATTTGCATTGACTTGTCAGACTTGGTTTTTTAAATAAATACAATATGTAGTAAATCATAGCTGGCTTTTGAGACTTAAGTCAGTGAATGAATTGATTTGTCCTTGCATATGATAAATAAGGGTGTTTGTGTTTGTTTGCCAAGTACCATGTTTTCTATTGAAATGTAATGGAACCCCAGGAGTAAAAACAAGAAGAGAAAGGGAAGATGGTGCAGAGCAAAGACAAATGGCAGCAGCTTTGACATGGCTCTTCTTAGAGTCCAGGACAAAGTAGTTTTGATGCTGTATGTGACATACTGCAATTTTTTTTCAGGAGAGTTTCACGTAGTCAGTGAGTGTTTGTTAAACATTCGTTAAGTCTAGCTGACAAGTGTGCTGTGCTTGCAGAACCAGTGGTTTAGAAACATAGAGGACAGTGTAAAGGGTGTTTGCGTAAGAGGGCAGAAAAAGCCTCCTGCTAATATGATATTAAGCCTTCGTCATTGAAGTTATTTGGTAGGACAAGCCAGTGCTGTGGGAAAATCTGCCAAGGGAACAAGTACAGTTAGTTAGCAGCTTTTGAAATAGTCATTCAAATGACGACTTTGTTGTTAACGTTTAGAGTAGGAAAACAGAAGTAAGTGTCTGACACTGTTGGTAGTTTAAAATCAGCAAAACCTTTGCCTTCAACTAAGTTGCCTGGAAGAGAGGGAAATTGCCGTAAGGACATCATGGTTGCATGCAGGAATGAAGAGCAAGCAACCCGGTGGATAACCTTATGGCTCTCTGAATTAGTTGCTGTTGGAGCATCACCAGGAGGAGGAGACAAGGTACAGCTGCAGAAAGAGCCGGGCACGTCCTGGCTCTGAACTGCAAGTTTTCCTTGTCAGCTCTGTAGCAGCACTCTGCTGTAACTTCGTGATGTTGTATGTATTCACTAGTCTGTCAGAGACCTGTTAGTACCTATGGCTTTGCTGTTGCAACTGTCCTTATTTTCCCTTAGTCTAGAAGGTATCAAGGCCATTCTGTCAAATCACTTTGGTGGATTTACTCTCCCATCTTTCCATTTTCCCCCTCCCATCTTGTGCTTGGGGGATGGGTGGGGATGGCATGTGAGATGATGCTCCAAGAGAATTGTAGAGGGGAGAGGATAGTGGTGACAATCTGCTGTGTGTTCCTTTGTTCCAGGGCCAGGTCCAACCACACCTGAGTGCCGTTGCATCTCATGACCATGATTGACAGAAATCTCTTGATTTTTACTGACAGGTTTTTTTACTGCTGTTGTAAATCTGGAGAGCGGTGTTTCCTTTTAAGCCTCGATTTTTAAGCTTACTAAATTTAATTTAGATGAAATATTCCTGTTGGCATTCACTGAAGAATGAATGTCTCCTTCAGTTCTGCTCAAATCCTGTTTGCTGATACAGATGTTTGGTTTGGGTTAATACTGGACAACTACCATTGATGCATATCTTCATCTCAAGATAGGGTTTTTGCTGGGTATCAATTTTGGTTTTGGTTTTTTTGCTGTTTCACACATCACCTCCCCACAGCTCTCCCCAGCATGAAGTGTTTATTTTCTTTTCAAGTGACTATTTCTGAAAACCACTATTGCCTTCTCAAAGAGGTACCAATTCTGGGCAGGGAGTAGCATGAACACGTGCTGTAGAGGAGCCTTTTTAAAGACGCATTGTTTGTGTCAAATACTTACCCTCTTTTAAAAAGATTTGTGAGCAGTGCCTCATTTAAACAGATTTTATGGTTATTTACTTCTTCTGATGAGCCTCTGAAGTACAAGTAGGTGGTATAGTGGGGGGAAATGGAGTGAGATAGTTGGCTTTTCTTTCCGTTTATTGTCTGAAAATGAGCCTGGAGTTCTGTCTTTTTATTTGCATACGTTGTATAAGTGACAGAGCTTAAGCTCGTAGAGCATATTTGCAGAAGATTTGGGAGTGAGGATTTGAAGTGATACTTATTTTGACAAAGACGCTATGACAGGTAAAAGCAAGTTATTTTGCTCAATTCTTCCCTTACAAAATCTGTCCTATCTTCAGAATCATGTACTTCTGTAAGGCTTAAGTTGTCTTCTAAGCAAGCCTCTTAAAAGATTTTTATATTATTGTTTGGTTAAAGGAAGAGCTGTGCTGTCTAGGATTTACGTATAACGTTGCAAGAGAATCTTGTTACAAATTTTAAGTTATCTTGGTAAATTAGCCTGTTTTCCAGGTTAGGAGTTGTGCTGGTGACCATCGTATGTGTAGCTTAAATTAGTATATAGCAAACAGAATAGTTTTGTATGGAGACTATTTTTTAAATCAAGATTCCAGTGACGGTATGTCACCAAGGAAGGTGGTGGGTATTGTTCCTTGATTGATTAGACACTAAATTTAATTTGCATGTTGCCTCTTCTTAGCTTTAAGGTGGAAAACAAATGTAGGATTTAGAAAAGGGGGGATTAGCGATAGCAAGATGCGTATAAAATCATCTTGTACTGTTTTAAGCGTAAGTGAGCAATTGCTGGCTTGCGATTCAGAGTTAATTTTTCTAATACGCTTATGTTAACAGTTTTATAATTAAGCTTCACTTAAAATTTTAATAATAATTTCCTTTTCCATTCAAGCATAACAAAGCACTTAAACAAGCATTAATAAGCCTCACATCAACTTTGAAAAATAAGTATTATTGCCCCTATTTTACAGTTGGGTAAACACAGTTGAGGGTAAGTGATTTGCTCTGATGTGACAAATACTGCAAAGGGCAGCTCCTGGACGCTCCTCCAACTGTGTGGACCACAGTGTTGAAGTGCAGATAGCTGGGTAGATCCTTAAATATGAAGGTTTAATGAAAAAAAAAAAAGAGTTCAACAATGCTTAATGTAGATGAAAAAACTTTGTGTAAATAACATGCATTGTGGCAGAAAGTGTGGGTCTGAGTTTTTGGGGGGAAAAGACAAGGACTTGGTTGATCTGCCTTTTTTTCTTGAGGTCTTCTGCTCAGCTTTTTCTGTAAAAATAGTAGTTTCTCTTCTGAACAGGCTTTTGTGCCTTTCTGACACGTAAATGTAGAGCCTTGAACTTCAACTGTGTGAAGGCCCAAGACAGACCTGGGGATCTGCAGTGCATCGCCCTTTGCGAGGACAGAGGTCTCTCTGCGTGCTCTGCCACTGTGCAGATTAAGAGCCGAGGAGCATGGCCTGTAGTGGATGACCACAAAAGCAATCCACGAGCCTTTGCTGGGCGAAGCATGGTGGTCAATCTGTTACTTCACAGCTCACCTGTTCAGGTAGGAAGACCCTGAATCTTGGCTGGGATATAGCAGTTTGGTCCAGCCCTTGATGAAATGCCCAGATCAAGCTGAATTTGAAGGACTGTGTGTTCTCTCAGCTCCTCAAAGTATTTCCAGTTTCTTCCGAGCAAAGGCTTTGTACGTAACCTCTCTACAATGTTTTTCTGTGCTCAAGGCATGTGTCACTGAGAAGGCTCTAACATCAGTTGCATGTTAACATAGGGAAAACTTTCCTTTCTGTTGGGAAGTAGATAGGTGGACCTCATCAAGATGCATTTAATGAATAAAAAAAACCTAGCAGAGTAAAATTGCTGGACTAAATAAATGCTGAAGTTGCGGGGGTTTTTTAGCGTAAATTCACAGGAAACATATAAAACCAGCCACTTCCAGAAATATATCCTAACCTGCACCGCAGGAGGAAATGCAGAATAAATAATTACAGATGCCTCGATGGCAGGCATACCGCAGCAGGCAAGGAATAGAAAAGAAGAATAAAATTGGAGGGGGAGAATTTCAGTGTGGCCAAAGACTGCCGATGTCTTCTGACTTAAATTACACTCCGGTGTTGCTTACTGGTATTTTTCATAAGTCTCATCACGGTATTTATGTATGTATGAAGTTCACAAACGCAGAAGTCAATGCCATTCACATTGATCTACAGCTTAGATGCCTATGGCTGAAAAGGCACTTCCCCATTATAAGAGCATACCCATTGTTGTATAGTATATATAAATCTGTCTATATGTATTTTAAATTCAAGACTACAGATTTATAGGCGAAACATTTTGACATGACTGAGAAATCTGTTGTTTCCTGAGAGGTAATTTAGATGTGGGAACATTAGGTTTTTTTGACAAGTATTTAACCTTCGTACACATTAGAATTCAAGTACTTACCATATCTAAGCAGCATTTGCCCCTAAATTAATTATTAAAGAAAATTTGCATTCAAGCATACTAATATTTGACTCACGGATTAAAGGGGCAATGAGACAGTGTTTGGTACCTGATTACAAGGGAAGGAGAAAGAAATTAAAATAGTGCTGTCTCTCAGTTCATTTTTAGGAGTGAACAACTAGGATAAGGAAGAATTTTTTCTAATAGGGAAGAGTAGAATCCTTTTGTTGCATTGTTGGTGTTAGTAGTAGACTTGAAGTAACTCTAGTCTGTCTCTAGGAGACAACCTGAAAGTGGGGGAAGCAAGATAAGCCATGTAATCAGGGTACCGGAGTTGGAATGGAAGAAATTAAAAATTTGGGATACTCATTGGTGTTATTAGTCTGTAGTTAATGTTTTAACTTTGATTTGAGAAACTACAGCATCCATTGACTATCGAATTCTTGTTATGGAAAAAAGTATTCAGCTGCATTCTGTCCTCTCTGGCTGCTTTATTGTTACGATCAACAGCATTTCTGGATCCAGCGCTACCCACAGGACTGACAAATAGAGAGCTCGATTTACCGGGATAATTGTATGCATACTTAATTTTAAGCAGCTGAATTATCCTGACAAATCTAACTTTAGGCAGTTGAACAGTGCCTTAATAGGACTATTCAGGTACTTAAAATTAAGCACAGCATTAAGAACATTACTACATTAGGTTTGGATGCAAAAAAACGTAATTGCAACGCAGCAAAAAAATAGTTTCCACGGGCAGAAACCAGTTTTTCTCTCCAGTGTACGTCTTTGACAACCTCCCACATGTACAGTTGTATTTACATCGCAGTTTTCTTCAACCCTAGCAATATCAGCATGTTTGTTGGCTAAAGCTGCTGAACTTTCTAACTGTCATTGCTTCCCAATATTAGAGACCAAGAGTGAAATAAAAGGCGTAAGTCTGAAACAGAGCTCTCATTATTACATACCAGACAGCTATAATCCCATCTGTGTAGATCTCCAGCCAGGATCTGGGTCATGTGAAATATTCCCTCCCTCCAACCAGAAGCCCTCTGATGATTATTCATGATTAATTTTAAAGAGAGCACTGCAATATACTGCTAAGTGAATGTATTCTCATTTTTAGAATCCCTCCCACTGAACAGCATTTCAAGCAGCTGTTGTTATAACAGTCCTGACAAGTCCCTGATTAATCCTCGTCCATGTGTGTCAGGTATTACTAACACTTAACTGGTCAGAGCTCAATCTTTACTACTCTCTGAGTCTGTTCCTTCATGCAGCGCCTGAGTGAAGCTGTCGTACATGTCGTACAGTCAAGCTAGAGTGCATAACCCATTTCCACTTGTTAATTAGTTTACTGACACTTCTTATGTAAAAAGCATCAGTAAAGATGGTGGTGGCAGTTGTAATTGCTGGTGCAAATGTCAATTGTTGCTTCTGCTGTTCTTCAAGTCTAAAGAAGAGTGCTACCTATATGTCACGTAGTATAGTGCGAGTTGTTTGCTGTTCGTGTTGCCCTGATTTTCTGCTGATGTCTGCGGTGCTGGGCACCAGTGGTCATTATATGTAGGCACAGTCTTGACCATAGAAGGTGGCTTGGCTCTCCTGTCAGGAGCATTTGTCCTGCTGTTCCTGGTTGCTAAGCTGTTGTCATGTAGCAGTTGCTGTAGTGGTCAAAATAGGTTTCATCTGGTGTATTCTGCAACTGGATCTTCTGAAACGCTTTTACAATTTCAGATTTAGAAGGGGCTTCAAGTTCACTGGCTGGATTCTGTCAGGTAAGAGTAGGGTATGCCCTGCATTTCTCATCTTTCATCACAAACTAGATCTTACCTGGACTGACCTTAAAATATTCAGTTTGGGCCTTTGCCATCTCTATCTTCAGTCTCTGCCTGAGCCGATGCTCTTATGTCATCAGCTATTATACATATGCTGGCAACACCTTCAGGCTTTTCTGTGTTCGTTAGCAAAAATAATTTGTCAGCTGATTTGATTGCCAAAAATAAGTAGATGGAAAAACATTCCTTTTTTTTTTTCTTTCTTCCCTCCCACCCCTTCAAAGTACGTGGTTCAGACAGCTGATTATCTGATCTGATTTGTTAGTATCTGTGTGGATTACTAAGTATGTTTTTAGCAATTTGGCTGTACTGAATGTCTGGTATGGGGACTGAGGAATGCTGTCTCGGGATAGCCGTGTTAAGATGAGTGAAATCGAGGAGGATCCTAGTCTTGCTATGTCTCATGTTTTTGCCAGGCTGTCATCCTGTAGCGTGGGCTTTGCTTCAGCTGTGTAGATCTCCAAGCTGAGTCCTTCCTTTTACCAGGTCTGAACATCCAGCTTCCTACATCTGTTGCTGCAAAGAACGTATTTCCGCATCCACGTATGACGGTGGTGACTCAGCGATCGATGTATTTATTAAGCTTCTTCAAGAACTCTTGTACTTCATCAAAATTTCTGTATGTTGTGTAATCAGCTCTTTTTCGGTGGTGTGCATCTTTGTTTATAGTAAGCTTATAATGCATGCTAGCTTTAACTTTATACATTTATCCAGTTGATACTAAAATATAAGTGGGGGAGAACTGAAGAGTGGCCTTGTTCTTGATTGTCATTTCTAATGGCAGACTTCACCAGCGACTCTTCCTTGATCTCCGTATATTACAAATGCAACATTCAGGTGGTTTTTAAATACCTTTGATACCTTTTTCAAATGTAGGCTGGTAGACGAAGTTTAGCTGCAGTACCAATCCTGAAATGCATAGGTATATTGCTTTCATACTGAACAAAGTACAGTTGAATTCCAGTCTTCCAGTCAACTGGCTGGTCTCCTTCCGCAGCTGTACGGTTCAGAAATGAGACCTGATACACAGGAGGGTACCCAAGCAGCCTGGCTAATAGCTTGCGCTGCCTAAGGGGAGCATGTCTGCAGTTTGGGGATTTTTGTGCAAAGATTTTCCACGTACTGAGAGCGTGCTTGTTGGTGTGAGGGTTAAGGCATCAACAGATGGCTTGTGGTCTGTTTGCTCTCTTAAATTGTAGTTTGGAAACCACTGTACTGTGTAATTACTCTTAATCTGTGATACCTTATGCACAAGAACAGCTTGATCACATCCGAGTTCAGCAAACAATTTGTAGGTCTCGTATGGCTAAACTTTTGGCTGTTTGTGTGGGAGAACAGACGTTTATTTTTCTGCGTTTTTGCTGCTGCTTCAAATACTGAGCATATTCTGGGTGGCTCTGTACAACTACAGAGTCTTTTCAATTTGTGTGACCTGTTGTTGTATGTTTACTTTCACTGGTACAGTTCCTCCTTCCCTTACCTTGAAACTGCTTTTGTGCAGCTGGCTACACAGGCTGGTCAAGAGGAGACCTTTGGATTCTTGTGACTTCAGGCAGGCTCTGCAATTATACATTGCTTTTTGCACCTTAAAGCAGGGACTTTCAATACCTCTTCTTTTTATTTAGTTATCTATTGCTCCATAACTGTAATTCTTTTTAATTCTGAAGAGTTTTTATTTTTATCAAAGCTATTCTTTTCTTACATGCAGACATACCCAGAACTAGTTAAAAACAAGCATGAAGTACCTTTATTTCCTGAAGAAAAGAAGTCTCTCTCTGTTGGCATGCTTTCCAGCATCAGGCTTCCTCTTGATAACTTTACAGATCATAGCAAAGACACGTGTTGCAAAAGAGAGGAATGTTCTGAGTAAACTTAAATATTTCTATATTGTATGCATCTGGTAATGGTGGGCATCTTAGTTCAAACAGTAACGTATGGCGATTGTTCTAGTTGTTGCTCAACCGGGACGGCAGTTTGCACTCTATTCTTCCTCTGCCTCTGTATTCAGCACGAAGGTCAGTCGTAAGTATGAAGTTACAGTACATCTAGACTAGTTCACTGATAGAAGAGATGATGGTACCTACTGCTGCCCACAAAAGCATGTCCTTCCATGCAATAGAAACATCTCCTTATCCCTGCTGCTCAGGAGTTGCACTGCAAGCTGTATGTAATAATAGGAACGAGCTATATTTCACTGTAAAGGTATGGTGCTTATTTCCTTGATTCATAGGTGCTCATGCTGCCTATTGGTAGTGTTAAGTCTCTCTGAGCTGAAGCTAACATTTAGGTCTCATTTCTCAGACAGTTCCTTTCTTTTGACTGCAGGGACTTCCCCACAGGGCTATGTGTTTTGTTCTGTCAGTCTGCAGTAAGAAACCTTTTTTTCCTACATTTGAAGCTACTCTAGTCACCACCATCCATTTTGTTTTCATCCTTGGTGGCTTCATTCATTGTCTTTCATTGCAAGTGGTAAAGAAAACCACTTTCTAGCCTTACCATTTCAAGGCGTTGTCAGAAGGAATGGAGATACTGAATTTTTGGCATCGCTTGCTTTACACACACGTGTGCGCACACACACATGCACGCACAAAAAGCAAGTGTATTATCCCCACGGTTTCTCTGTTTGTTGCAGCCAGGTCATTCAAAATAGAAAAATGTGTGGAATGAGAGATGATTGATTGGCAGGCAGAGATCAGGACAAAGCAGATAAAACAATGGGTTTAAGCTTGTGGAAGAACATCGTGTCTGAAAACGAGTTTAGGCATGAAGGCCAATATCAAGAAAACTGACAAAAATCCTGCAGCGGTAGAGTGAATATGTCTTCACGCAGCCTGTGCATTTGTAAATTCATAACAACAGCAGCTGCTGGACCAGCTACTCTCTCTGGTTCTCTCCCTCTCCTTTCCTGTGAGAGGATAAGAGGAAGAAAATGAGAATTGCATTATGTTTCCTGTTCCTGTTTATTTCGGATCTGGGAAGGAAGGGCTTCTGCTTTACTCTGGTAATTGGGTTATATACTGCAGGAGGCCAATATATTTGCATGATTAATAGTCTATTTTGACAAATAATGTATTTCTGAAAAGTACATGGAGCACGCTGCATTTTAATGTTGCACTAACCACAGTTTGGTTTACTCATCTATAAATATGCTTCTCTGCTCTCCTGTAGAATGCGCATAAATCACATTTCAAACATGAGATAATGATCAGCAGTCAGTAAGAAAGATATTTCCATGGCAACGGTTGCTAAATTAAACCGTGCATCAGTACCTCTTCCCTATTTTTGTCCAGAAACCTCCCTGACTTTAGTTCAGATAACGTGTACCTTACTGATGAGTAACCAAATAATCATACCCGTTACAAAATAATAAATTCACCATTGCCTGTGTAAAGAGTTGTTAGAGCAAAAATTAGCAATAATTATTTACTGCTGACAGTACTGGGAATCAGCCTTTTGCATCTGTGCTTCTGTAACTCTCCATAGGCCCTGTCAAACACTTAGTATGGTCTTTCCACATACCCAGTGGAGTTGCTGTAATTGTATTTAGAAAGCTCTGGAAAAATCTTCTGGCTTGGATGAAAATCTGACCGGTCTTCCTGGCTTCCGCTTGAAAGAAAAGAAAAAAAAATAAATGTGGAAGTAATGGCACTTCCCTGTGGCTTTATGGTCTTTCTTAGTTTTCTTTATATACATCCAGGAAAACTACTGTTTCGAGGAATAAACTGGGATTGTTCAGCAGACATTTGGAGGTGATTACTCCTCCATGTGGCAGGTAATGTGAGATTGAGCACGAGGGTTACGGGATGACGGACACTGGCATTCTGGGCTGATGTGAGGGCTACTCATTTGATACACACTTGATGGGAAAATGTAAGGAGGGCAGAGGCAGGTCACGAGGGACCTTTACAGGAGCAGACGGGTGGCTCACCTGTGATAGATGGAAGATGATGTATATTAAGGCCATTATACAAAAAGCATCTACTAGTTGTTACCTTGTGATCCTCCCAGATGGAAAACAGCTGCCGAGGAGAGTGGTCCCAAGGAAGCTGCGGAGGTGGAGAGATTACCAGCCCTTTCCGGCGCTGTGGCACGCTCTGGAGCTGGTTGTTAGGGGAGCGGCCCCTAGGGCCCTGAGCCGTTAGGAGAGCATCCCAAGGCCTCATTCAGCTTGCACGCTTGCCTGTGTCTGAAAGTTGCAAGGTGGGGTGGCGCATTCTGCTGCACGGTTTCTTCTGTGTCTTCTTTAGGTCATCTGTTTCACCTTTCACAGGAGTCATTATATGTGAAAGTTAAATTAGTTGTGCACAGTGTCTCAGTTGCTTCTTCACTGTCACCAGAACAATTCTGCTGCATTTCTTTAGATCCCACGCCAGTTTAATTTCAGAGAGAATGGGGACCTCAAGCAGAATCATAGCTGGTACTCCCATTTACCTCAGTTCCCTCCTTTCAAGCCAACAGAACTTCAAAGGAAGGAGGCCAGCGCGGTGCAAACGGGGAGTCAAGTTATGATACCATCTGCAGGCTCACAGGGCAGAGGCAGAGCTTGCTTGAGAGTGTTATTTATGCTTTTATCATTGCTGCATTATTGAATGCAGCTGTTTCAGCAAATGTATAGGTGGATTTATAAACTCTTTGGAAAATTAAGTGTGAGATAATGCCAGTTAGTAGTACTTCGCTTTGTGTCCCAGATCCATGTGATTTCAGTGTGTTCAGAAGTGGCTTCCTCAGAACACACTTAGGTGGATTTCTGCTGCAGTTAAATGGAGAGGAAACCTTATAATTTGAGAGGAAGAGGAAATCTTAGAGGTTGGCAGAGGAAAATGGAGTTTGTAGGTTCTTGTCCTCAATCTACAGTGACTTGGGGCACATGGTGAATGTTTTCCTCTTTCTGGGTATGTCCTATTCCACAAATATTCTTACGAATGACAGGGCAGTTACTTACAAAATATTAGCTGGTGAAAGGAAAATTACTTCCAGTCTGCGTGTTCAGATACTCATTTATGAGTTCCTCTTAGTAGAGTGGGGACACATCAATAGTTCAACAGGATGTATTAGGATGCCGTGAAACGTGAAAAAGAAATATTGGGATTTGGGGCATGTATGCATTATTTTAATGATAACTTAGTTTTTAGCGTGCGTATTAACGGGAAAGAGAAAATACAGAAGGACAGAAGTCATTAGACTTGTACGATAAAGTATTCAGAGAAAGTTCTGCTTCAGCGGGATACTGGATAGTGTAAGAAGGATCATGAGCAATTTTCAAATGGAAGCTACTGAAGGAAGATTGTATGAGTCAACGTGTTTCATAACCCGGTACTGTATGAGGATAATGTCCCCTTCCTTTTGATTCATTTTGCTTTGCTGGAATTGTTTGTCCTGTCATCCTGAGGAATCCAGTTCTTTTCTGTTTTTCTTTCTCACTCAGGTCTTCTGCATTTCTTCTGGTCTTGAGGATAGTTGTCTTTTTTACTCCTTTAATCCTCTCAAAGCAGTCTGCAGTTGTTTCTTCCTCATGTCAAGAACCACCAGACATCTTGTCTTCTGGATGCAGGCAGTCTGTATTGAGGCAGTTAGAGACCTCAGCTCTGCTGGTTTTGACCTGACTGTGAGCAGACATGAGACTTGGTCCGTATGTGTTGTATAGGATAGCAATGTTACCAGTAGTGTTAGTATTTTGTAAGGTTCCTCAGTAAAGACTGTTTAGTAGTTTTGCAGAAAGATAGAGAAGATAAGTGGGAAGATTTGGGTTTTTGGTTATACAAATGACAAAAAAATTGAGATAAACCCCTCAACAGTTCTGTCTGAGTATGCTCTTCATATTATGTGTGTGTTACTTCATTAACACTTCTTTTATGCATTTTGGTATTCATGTTTTTGTTGTGGGTTTGGGTTTTTTTTTTTGTCTTTGAAGTGCTTTTCAGTAGGAATTGCTCTCAGCAGGTTCAATAAGAAAGCGGGGGAGTTGTTTCCATGCACAGCCAACAGCATCTTTCTGGTGTACAGCGTTAAGGGATTACTGTTCTCCAGGATGTTTTCCTTTTAGCATATATTGACTGGTTTTGCCATAATGAAGCAAAACCTCTGAAAAGGAAGAGGCGGTGTTTAACAGTAGGAAATATTTTGCTTTTCACTCTACCTCAGCACTAGTATGAACTATTGAAAATTTTGAACCAAAGATTTCCGAAGAAGAGATCAGAAAGGCAGAGAATAAATAAATACTTTTTCTTTCCATTTCGTTCTTCAGGTATAAGCTACAGGGACATATTTTGACTGTCTCTGCATTGAAAGAGGAAAATGCTTACTCTCTGTTATTACCTAAATATTTCCTGTCTACAATGCCTTTCCGAACTCTCAACCCTCTCAGTATCTCTTTTTTTGGTTTGTAATGTGTAACTTTGCGTGGTCTCGTTCCATCAGCATTCTGTTTCGTTTCACTTGCTTTATAGCTTTTCATGTGATCCAGTTCATCTCATGCCTCCCTTTAGCCTGTCCTCCCTTCGTTCTAAACTGGAAACTTGGGGACTGAGGAGCGAACGGCAGAGGCGGACCACACTTATTCCCGTAGCATTAGGAGTCTGGTGGGAAGCTGAAGTCTGCACTGTTCTTCTCCTTGTCTCTTAGATCTTAGGCAGCTGTTAGATAGACAAAGGTGGAGAAGATGCACACTAAGGCATTCAGAAATCTTTTGCTTCCCTTCAGGGGCAGTTGGAGATGTAGAATTGGACTTCCTTATGGGAATCAAGTAAGGAAGGGATCAGTTGCTATAGAAGGACTTGGAAGGAAGAAAAATGTCACATGTTGTGGGTTTTAAAATCCTGTGTGTTCCTGACCAAAATGGGACTGTTGCCAGAGTGACCGATATATGATAACTTCTGAAACTAGCAGAATGTTAGCAGGTCTTAATTGATTTTACAGCTGCTTTTTTTTTCTCCAGTGAGAAGTAATACTAAATTTAGTCACTGTTGTTCTTAATAAAGAAAATGGAATGAAAAATCTCAGCTGCTCTTAACTGCTCACTGCATCTCTAAACCAGCTAATTTTCCAACTCCATCTGACTCTGTATGTGATCAATTGCACTTAATCTGCTGCGTATGAAGGGAGTTTAATGAAGTTTATCCTGGCAGGAGGAAAGTCTGTTAATATGGGTATTCTGAGTTCAGGAGGTTGTGCATTTTTGTCCTGGGATATTTCCTCAGAAATCTGAGAAAGAACGACTGTGTGAGGTTACTGTTTCCCAGGGAGCATGTTTTCCTTCTACATTGAGAGCCTGTCCATGTTTTCTGTCAGCTGGGTGCTCCATTGGATTAAATTTGAAGAGGCTGGTTTTCATTATTAAGCTTGGAGAATCAGAGACACTGATGATCGCTTAATCAGTGTTATAAACAAAATGTTACAAACACAAATAGCCTGGTCTTGGGGTTCCTGAAAGTAATTATGTGGACCTATTTTGGGTTTAGATGCACAAATTGTTTGGGGCAACTTGACCATTTGTTGGTTTTGCCAACGTATGAAAAGTGACTTTTTTGGTGTGCTTTTTGTTTTATTTGCCTGCTGAGGCTGTGCCTCAACTCACGTGCGGAGTTCACTGATGTGTTCAGCAGTATTAGGAGTTTCAGGTAGAGTTTTCCAGTAATTTAAAACTCTAGTTCCCTCTCTTCAGGGTAACTTAGCCATGGGGCACATCACTGGGAGATCAGTCACTCGCTTCCTACCGTTTCTTTGCTCCCAGACTACTTCAAAGCGGGTCTTTTACTGCCCGACAGACTTTGTGCTGGTTGCGGGTCTACAGGTGGCATAGGTATCCAAGGGTTGCATGAAGTAGATGAAAAAATGCTATTCTGTCTGCTCTGGTCTAAAATAGGGATTCTTCTCTTTTCCTTACTTAGTCTGGTGTGAATCATGTCCCCGCTTCAGAAATCTTGTTCAACTAACCCCAGCTGAAATGAGGACTCTTAAGGCAAAAGAGCATGCAGGCAGAACAGCAGAAGGTATTGGTGTCTAGCAGTAAGGCTTGGTGATCTCCAGACTACACAACTAGAGATGTAGCATTGGTATGATCCAAGTACTGTTCTTGACTATATTGCTTTTGTTTCTCATCTGTCCATTTCACTTTCTTTCACCAGTAAAGCCAATAGCCTGCCCTCCAGTTTTGATTGATGCTTGAGGGTTATGCCAGAGTTCACACTGGGCATTGGGCTTGGCTTCGTTTCTGGAATCATTTTCAGTCTGCAGACTGAAGACAAGAAAAGGAGTGAAGTGACTAAAGGTACGGGCAAAATCAAGAAGTGTCCTTGAGGGGAGGGAGAAAGAAAGTGTAGAAGTGGGCAGTAAAGGAAAAAGTAAAGGAAAGGCAGTAAAGGAAAAAGTGAAGTGTTGGCTGTTGAAAAACAGCAGTGAAGAGAATAGAAAAGGAGGAGGCAGTATGGGTAGAAGAGGCAAAAAAGGAAGTGGTAAAAGGTGTAGTGAAGAAACAAAATAAGAGAAAGGAGAGAAAATGAGGTGAGACAAAAAAAGATACTTGAAAGAAGGAATGCCTTGAATTGTGAAGGCAGCAAGCAAGTTTAGGAATGGAATTAAGAGGGAGTGAAATTGGTGAAAAGGAGTATCATCCCCTGTCTGAATTGTGTGCTTCCCCACAAGGCTGTTTGCTTCAAGCATTTCGGAAGGACGATCCCCTTTGTCTCTTCTGTCTTCTTGTGGCATCTTCAGTCAGCCTCAGTTTGTCTTCCATGCACTAATTCCTCACTGCGGTTGTTTACAGTCCCTCTCAAGCTCTAGAAGAATGGCAACTGTTGCCAGCAATTGAAGGGAGTTGGCGGTTGCTTTGTGTGAGTATTACGGCTGGTAATTTTAGAGTTTTCTCCTTCTGCCTTGTGAGAATTAAACCACTGTTGATTAGAGTAGAAGTGAGCTGCTGCTGACTACTTTTACAACTCCCAAGGCAGTCATGACTTGCTGTTGGAGAAACATAGCTTTATGAGAACAGTGTGCAGTGGTGATTTTTATCTTTGGCTTTTGTAAAGGTAAACACACTAAAACCGGGCAGTCTAAAATCCTGCTTTATGTCCTTTTTTTTTCTTGCGCTTTTTCACCCCCTTTTTGGTATTTGTCAAGAGACGTGCCTCTTTGAGGCAGTAACTGACAGCATGGGTGACAAAAATGTGTTTTGCCTGTCTCTCTGAAAGTGTGTGTTTGTTGCAAAGACCTCATTCATATTCTTGTCGCTGGTGTAATGTCCAAATGTTGTGAAATGCCTCTGAGTGAGACCTGACCTCTTGGCCTGATGCTGGCACTATGCTCGGTACAGTGCCTCTAAGTATTGTTTGCCTCTGCAAGGTTTAGTAATGAGCAGAGGACAAAGTAGCTAGATGTATGCCTGTGTTTTATGTAATTAACACCTGCTGTCATGTGTGTTTGTTTATTCCTTGGCTCCAGAGACAGGAGTCAAAGAAACCTAATATGTAAGTAATAGAAAAACTGTCATTGTGTATGGTATATTTGTTTCTGAACTCAATGTCTCAAGACCAAAAAATAAAGAATAGCCTTAAGTTATTATAAACAAGACGAAAAGATCTGAAGAATTTTGGACTTAGCTTCTGAACACAAATTAGGCCTTTTCTTGCCATGGAGAAGGCAAGACCTTCATTCCAGTGTCCTCTGTAAACTTTTTGCAAGATTTAGTGCCCCTTATGTGACGTGGCTGGTGATGACTCTTACTAAAGGCAGTTGATAGACAGACTGCTAGCGTGACAGATAATGTAAGTTCTCTTAGTTTTTAAGAGACTGCTATTTATTGTCCAAATTACTACCGTTGTTAATTATGTTAGTGAGATAATGGCTTCCAGACTCTGTCCTGTTACAAAGTCTGCACAGAGGTACTATTTTTGGTCATTAAATAGAGGGAACAGCAATTTAATCTGATTCTTGCACACCTCTGTCAAAAGCACTGAGGCTTCCATGTAACTTCCCAAGCATGACCTTTACTTTGAGGTACAGAATGCAACTTGCACGCGATTCTAACTCTTACGTTTGTGTTGGGTGTTTAGCCAAATTGTAATAGTTAGATAAACGAGTTGTAATAATTTTCCTGATGAAATAAATGAAGATAGTTATTTAGTTTGTAACTGATACATATTGACATTCTCTGGTGGGTAAGGCAGAGGTTATCTCCGGTTCTGGTTGGTAGAGAACCTGGGGCACGTTTCTAAAAAGGTTTTAGCAAGTGTTAGAATAGGCAACGCTTTTTTGTGTTGCACACGCCGTTTTACTCTTCAAACCGTTTCTGCAGCAAGACTTGTTTTTCAGTGTGAAAACTTTCCTTCTCATCAGTGATTCTTCTGGTGATCTGTAAGCTTAAAACTATTTCCTGCGTAGTTCTATAAAGCCAAACTGAGTTAACAATGATCTGACAAATTAATTGGTACATGCTTGTTCAGCATCTTTAAAATTGCAGGCAGGATATTAGTTAAGCTTTTATGGAAACCTGGTTAAAGAGAGCCCCGCTTCCTTCATATGAAGTGCACGAATTGGACGGAATCGGTGGTTTGAAGGTTCTGCATTTTACTGAGTATACGAAGGGTGCAAATGTAACTAGCTTGTTAATAGACTAATTAATTTTGAGTCTGCGAATGGAGTTGAACCAGGGGCATAGGTGACAATTTGGATACTTGACCTCTCTCTACTAATCATTTCAATCAGCAGCAACATTTCTGCATTTCAGCAGCACGCGTACCTACTTCTGACTTAATTGCACTGTTCAGAGAACAAAATAGACATGGTCCATACTAATAATTTTTTGCAGAGTGTAATGCATGAAAAGATTGGAGTTCTCACAGTTCAGAGTATGCTGGGCTGTGTGTTCTGTTGTGGCTTCATGGTAGATTCACATCTCAGAAACCCATATTGGCAAGCGTAGGAAAACATTTTGATCAGCCGAAGGATATTTCTGTTCGTTTGCTGAGCAGTACGACATTGATGCAATACCAGATACTGAGGCTCTCCACGTGTCCTGAAGGAACACTCACATTTTCTGGGTGGAGAGGACTTTGGTGGTGTTTCAGTGTGTGATGTCATTGTGCATGAAAACCAAAACGATCCGGTATGTGAAGCAGAACCAACCTTCCACTTCTGCTTGAAATAATTTCAACATGTAAAATGGCCTGCTGAACTGAAACCTAAATCACAGACTGCTCGGTCCCTTGTCATAGATCAGAACCACAAGTTTAATCAGCAGTTTAGATGGTTCAGAATCAAAGCGGAAGAAAATCATCTGTATTATGTTGAGGATAAGTATTGGCAAGGTTATTGACATGGGAAGACTTGCCAAAACCATTAAAATGATCAGCAACGGTTGCCCCATCAGTAGTGGAAAATGTTCAGAGTTAATTTCAAATGGAAATCAGGAGCTTTCATCTGAACACCTGCTGTTTAGAATCAGAATATGAAACATTAACTGTGATTACCTCCCTTTCCTTCCCCCTGACCCCCAAAGGCACTCAAAACCAAGCAGCTGTTACTCCTTAAATTAAGGTTATGTATAACATCGGTTTAAAAACAGTAATACTAGGGACATGAATAGATTGCCTACAGAATTCCTGGGGTTCACTCTTTATAACAAAGTAAAATTACAGTCTGCTGATAGATCAGTGAGTAAATAGAAGTAATTTCTTGTGAAACATACCACGTGAGGAATGAGAACACTGGCCATTTTGCACTGAAGTTGAACAATGCTGTTGTTTACTGTGAGGGACAGGAGAAGAGGCAAGAAATGTTGCGTTAGCTGCTGAATTAAAAGGCAGGTTTTATGTAGACTTCCATGCTCAAAGCACCATGTATGTTCAATGACTATGACTAGATCAATTACAAGGCCAAGTGCTGGGTCCTGCACTTTGGCCACAACAACCCCCTGCAACACTACAGGCTTGGGGACGAGTGGCTGGAAAGCCCCCCTGCAGAAAAGGACCTGGGGGTGCAGGTCAACAGCCGGCTGAATGTGAGCCATCAGTGTGCCCAGGTGGCCAAGAAGGCCAACGGCATCCTGGCCTGTATCAGAAAGAGTGTGGCCAGCGGGAGTAGGGAGGGGATCGTGCCCCTGGACTCGGCGCTGGTGAGGCCGCACCTCGAATGCTGTGTTGGGTTTTGGGCCCCTCACTGCAAGAAGGACATTGAGGTGCTGGAGCGTGTCCAGAGAAGGGCGACGGAGCTGGTGAGGGGTCTGGAGCCCAAGTCTGATGAGGAGCGGCTGAGGGAGCTGGGGTTGTTCAGTCTGGAGAAGAGGAGGCTGAGGGGAGACCTCATCGCTCTCTCCAGCTCCCTGAAAGGGGGTTGTGGTGAGGTGGGTGTTGGTCTCTTCTCCCAAGTGACAAGTGACAGGACAAGAGGGAATGGCCTCAAGTTGTGCCAGGGGAGGTTCAGGCTGGATATTAGGAAAAATGTCTTTCCTGAGAGAGTGGTGAGACACTGGAATACACTGCCTAGGGAGGTGGTGGAGTCACCCTCCCTGTAGGTATTCAAGGAACGTGTGGACGTGGCATTGTGGGACATGGCTTAATGGGCATGGTGGTGGTTTTTTGGTTGGTGGTTGGACTTGATGATCTTACAGGTCTTTTCCAACCTTAGTGATTCTCTGATTCTGTAATTTATGTAGCATACATATAGCTGGTATATGTGCTAGATGTTGCAGTATAATGTGGGCTGTAGAAAGAAGTGCTCTTGATTTAGGAAATGTCAGTAACACTAGTATGAACAGGGCTCTGTTTTTGCTGTGACATGTGAGATCCTTTTGTAACTATTTGATGGGATTTGGGCATCTGTAGAAGGCTTTGAATCAGAGAGTGATCAAGTGTTTCTTCTTTGGTGTGGCTTTTTTTTTTGGTACGAGGAACTGAGATGGTGCTTGTTTAGTTGCCTGAGGTATTTCATACTTGAGATTGTTTTACCATATTTTCAGTTTGTAAAATACAGAAGATAAGACAGCAGTTTTATGAAGTACTTGGCAATAAATAGGCGCAAAATGTTATGCTGGAAGCTTTCGTATTGATGTTAGATTCTTTTTTGTTTCTGTTATCTGTAAAACTTTACTTGGTAACATTGGCTACTTCACTGCACAATTGTGATAGTGAAGGGAAAAAGGCATACGGTCCGTATTCTGGTTTCTTTTATACCTTTGTCTTTCTGGTCTTAATTAGTGTGATGAAAGCTAAGACTCTTTGAGGAAATGAGAGAAGAATTAGCCCTGGATCTTTTTGGGTTTTTTTACCGTCCAGTTTTGTTTTCCATCAGCCTCATGTCACTGGGTAGTTTGGATTTTGGGTGAGGGAAAAAAGGCAAAAGAAGAAGGAGGATCTTTATTTTCTATTTTATACACAATGGTTAAAGTGCTTTTTTTATTATATTTTTTTTTTAGGTCAAATAATTTGTCTTTTCTCTATATTTTGTAAAAGACACTAGTTGTATGCAGGTATTTAGGAAGCCTCACAGCAATTTAATGAGACATATAAAACTACCTTTATTTTAAAACAGATGCAGAAATTAAAGCAAGATTCTGAAGGAATCCACTGATTTGGAGTACTTCTCACTTTTGAGTTCCTAATGAAAGAATACTTTGGAGCTGATAACTCTGAGGAGCTGATTGTGCCCAGACTCCTATGGGAAGTTGCTGGACTTGTGAGTTTTCTACTAGTCCTAGATTTCCTCTCTCGCAAACATTCACATAGCCAGAGCTTGACATAGGATGTTCAAACGGTGTGCTGAAAAGAATTAATGAAATTCGCTTACAGTTCACAGGGGGCAGCTGTTATCTATTTTTATACCATCAGAAATGCTGTGGTAACGACACAAGTGATAGCATTGCTTGGAATTTAAGGTGTTGTGAAACCTCAGCCTTGGAAGAGTTGAGCAGTTAGGCACAGGATGGCGTCAATGTCAGTCAGCTCAGTGAGCAGATAGCTTACCCTGTGCCATTTTCTCTGTGTGTTTCTTGGAGTAGGGGATGGCTGCGTGGATTTTATTTTGACTGTTTTATCTGACTGTTCCCAATATCCATGCGGATGTTGTGATTTATGTTTGATATTTCCAGCCTCGTTTACTGTGGGTAGAATACTCTTGTTGGGAAATTCGTGTACAACGATAATTTACAACAGTAATCTGGGTACTTCCAGACAACTAGAATTTTTATGTTGCATGTGCAGGTAAAAGCAGCCTCACCTGGATTGTTGGATCATTTAATCTCTGAACATGCTGAGTTCTGATTAAAAAGGTACTGGTTGGGTCAGTTACATTTTAAGCTGTTTGTCCTACTCCATTTCCACCAATATGTCATCTTTTCAAAATGCATCTGTTTATAGAAGGTCTTTCTCATAGACTGTACTTCACACGTAAGAAGTGATTGAAGGTGTAATTACTTTTTGAAGTCCTCTTTGTGTTTTCCTTAACATGCTACAGCACCCATACTGTATGTGACAGATCTACCTCATCTGACTTCTGCTTATTAATATGTTCCTATGGTGAGAAATAACTTGTAACTTTCCTTTCTCAGTTCTGGATGCAGCTTGTTTCTACCTTAGCTAATGTTTTGGAAATAATATTTTGCAGGATAGTGCCCATTGTCACATAAGCAGATGAAATGGAAAATGTCTTAGGGTCTGTATTAATTCTGGTTTATTTCACTATCAGTGCTTCTCATTTTCTTTAATACAGTGCAATTTGGGGGGTAGCTTACTAAAATAAATTGGGATTAATTTCCTGTAGATCTTAATATGCCCATTCATCTATAAGCTGTCCTTTTATTTTCCTATATTTGCAATGGTTTCATCTATCTTTCTCCAGATTAAGGCTATGCTCTGCTCACATTATGCCACCCTGGCAATACAAAGCTACCATATACTAGTCAAATAAGCACATCCGTATCTGCTTTTGCCGTCAATGACTTTGATTCAGAATTGGTTTGCTGCAGCGTGTAAAAACTTAAAATACCACTTTAAAGTCACTTGCGTACAACTCCAAAATTTCACGGATGATGGTTTTTCTCCTTAGTACTGAGAAGAGGCTTTTTGCTATTGTCAACAGCAGGAAGGAGGAAGACTACAGGTATTCTAATGAAAACTTGTTGGCAGTTGACTGGTTAAAAGTTTTTGTATAGGTAGGTTGATTTAGCCTGGGTAGTATTCAGGTATGCAGTGTGTTGTTAGATATGAATATTATTCATATGCTTTTTTCCCTTGGAACAGCTGATATTTTAAAGACAGCCAGAACTGTGGTTGCCTACGGCCCTTCCAAATGAAGCTTTCTATGTTGTACCAACAAAGTAATGCTATCTATTGTACAGAAAACAAACAGAAGAATAATGAGACAAGACCAGCCTGGGATGTTTGTTCCCCATGTGCTTTTGCAAGTACTTGTGTTGATTCTAGGGCAAGAAGTATGGCCTGAAGGTAAAGGAGGAAGAAGGTTTTCACTGGATGTTAAGAAATCAGTCCCAAAAGGAAGAGCAATTAGTAAAGTAAACAAGGTGGTCATGGAGGCATCATTACTGCAAGTAAACCATAGCTTTTCACATAAAGATTGGCAAGGTGCCACACAAAGAGGCTGGACTCTACTAGCTAGGGTATGCTGTGCCTGTAATGTTACCACACAGATTAATTGTTTTCAGTGGAATTGCTTTAGGTAGTCGCGTGTGCAAAATGGCAAGACCTCATCCTGAAATCGCACTGCAGTCTGTCAAATTCACTGACTTTTTTCAGGTTATCCAGTGAATCTTCTTTCCTATAATGTGCTTTCTGCCATTACGTTTTAACTAATGAACCATAAATTAAAATCTCTGTACAAAGTGAGTAATTTCGGGTCAGGAATGCGCTGTTGCTCTGTTTTTAGTGTACTGCTGTCCTTGATTAGGGCACACTAGCAAGTACCTAAGCATGTAAGAAATGCCATGGAAATAAATGTAATGACTATTATCTTTGAAGTTAGCAAAATAATTGAATACGTGTCTGAAATCAGGACAACGCAGGCAAAAGTATCTTTGGAATAGGGAGTACATTGTCTTCTGTAGGTATTATGTTATACATGTTAATAGCATACAACAGGTACCTTGGATAGTTTATTATTAGGAAACAGAGGAGGGTAGAATTTCTTGTAGTCGTAGCATGAATTTAGTCTACAGAAACAGAAATGGCTGGATTAGATATTGGTCTTTTTGTAAGTAGAAAGTAAATATAACCTGTACCAGCATTGCCAAGTTGTTTGTTGCATGTGTTTCTACTTAACTTTGGGTATTCTGATGATATGCCTAATCTTTCAGAAACCTCATCAAATATATTTTATGGTCTCATTGTTTTTAATACTCAAACTATTCTGGTAATAATTATATTATGTCTCATAAGGATTCTATTACTGTAGGTATGCTTGGTCTTTTTGGAAAATGCTGGAAGACTTCACAGTGTATGATCAAAAGTTGAAATAGTTTCATTCAAAACATTTCCTTTCATATTCTGTGAGGTAGTTGCCTTACGCTGTTAAAATGTTTTGTTTCAGCGAGTGCGGAGTCTGAGCTTCAGAAAAAATACTGCCATAACAGCATGAAAACTACAGGTACTAGTTTCAGTGGGAAACCACTTCACCTTGGAACAGTCTGCCTTGCCTCCTTAGGACCCGGTATGAGAGGATGCAAGGCACGTTCCTCTGGCTGATACATTTGGAACGAGATCCAACGAATGTCTCAAAGTTGAGTCATTAAAAATACTCAGTCAAAGGTAGCTGAAGGTGTATTATCAGTATAAGTTTTGTCACCAGAATTAATGAGGTATGGGACTTGGCTGATGGGACAAGATTTTTGGAAAGCCAGGTTTGCTGTTCTTGCAGCTGGTGGAATGCTGAGGAAAGGGAGCATAGAGAGCAGGGACTAGAGAAATAGCTTCTACAGTAGCTCCGACTCCGTATACACTAACTTTTATCGACTAGCAATGGGAAATCTGTCTCTGTACGGCTTGGGTATAAATGTATTAGGCAGAGGAGTCAACGGGCGTGTGTTGTGCCCAGAACCATGCCATTGTAAGTAGTTGCTTATTTCGCCTACGCCAACGTTCAGGCCTGAACTTAACACCCCAAATTTCCTTCGGTCAGCTTTTGATGAAATGTGAGATAGATAAAGTCATCTTGTGTGAACTTAAGTCAGTCCTTAAAATGATGACTACCATTCAGTGAGATTCCATGTTTTGGGGTTGCGGAGGTTTCCTTGGGACAAAAAAAAAGTAACAAAAATTTGAGAAATAAGAAAGGAAGAACAGTGGTAAAGTGGCAGAGAAATAGAAACAGAATTTTATTTTTGTGAATAAAATGTCCTTGTATAAAGAATTAAATTTTTTTCAGACTAGAATTTGGCATCTTAGGACAACCACTGAAATAATTGAAAGGGCCATTTTTGAAAGGACATTCTGAAAATAATTAGTAGCCTTTGCATTCCTTCAATAACTTGAAAACCAGTCAATTTCTGCTTATATTCCTGTTAACAAAGAAGCAATTTACTTTTTGATACATTGAAAACATCTTTGCACTTTAACCCTAGTGAAAAACCACTTCTGTAACAGGATTATGACTCCCTGTTGCTTGAGTATGAAAGCTCACTTCTGGAATTGAGTTAGAGAGCCAGCAACTCCTGTAAACTCATTACAATAAAGATGGAATCTTTAAAGACATGAATGGATACATAATGTGGATCTAGGAGCCAGGCTGACAAGCTTTCAGTTTTTCTGTGCAAGTAGAAATGTCGTTAAGAAAGTATATCTGCCCACATTTGTAATAGACTTAAGAGATTCTAGGGAGGATGTCAGGGAGAAGGAACTGTTGCACGAGGAGGCTCAGCTACAGGAATGTAGCTCTGTAGTAAAGTCAGACCAATTAATTCTTTGAAGCAACCACCAAGGCCCATCCAAAAGTGATTACCAGATGGACAGTGGTCTGAGAAAAGGAAAATATGTTGCCGTTTCATTTTTAATACTTTAAACCCAAATGATATGTTAACACATTGAATGATGAGAAGAAAAAACAAACCAAACTTTTGTGAAGGAAGACCCTCTGTTTGTGCTACATTTATTCTACATTTTGGACATTTGACATGTTTTTTGGTGTATGCGCATATCGGGATGACCAGACACAATTTCAGTTGTAATATGCTGCAAGATAATGGCGCTCTCCTTCCATCCCTACTCCCTTCTTGTTTTGGCTTTTCACAGATATTTTTTTCCGCAATGGGACAGGCTGTTTTACTGCTATGGAACGTTCTTTCTGTTGTCTTCCTATAGTTTTCTACTGTTTGCTGTTGTCTGTCCAATAAATGTGCTACAGTAGTATATCTGACTCCCTGGTATGGGACGCTGATAAGTTCGCACTGGCCTTTTGTAGACCAGAGTATGATATACAAAAATAGCGAAATATATTTGTGTGTCGCATCTATGGTCTGGTTTCTGGTACAAGAGTATCTGTGGTTCACAGTCCATTCCCTCAACCATGGCTTATTAAATGCTTTGATGGGTAATAACCATCTCAAAGAAGGAGGAAGCTGAAAAGTCCATGTTTAAGAATATGTCTCAGGGCTCGAAGCAGTCATTTGTTCTGTGTCAAATGGAGCTCAGCTTTAAGGGGTTACTGAATTATGACCGTTTCAGTTGGTTTGATGTGCGTTTAGACTGTTTGAGCTGCCATTTCTGAAGGTTACATTAGTTACGGGGCCTTCGGGCCACTTCCAGTATTAACTAACAGATTATGACACCCAGTAGAGTTCGTTTCGTTTAAAACAGTGTATCATGCAAAAAGTTGTCCAACCCTCTTATGAAACTGGTACGTTTATGTAAAACAGTGGGGTCATACATTGTTTTGGCACGCTAGCAAAACCCGTTGGCTTTCTCGCATGTATGATGTGTGGAGAAAGGTGGTTGGCTTACTCTTTTTATTTTTCTCCTAGTTAGATTGCTTTCTAATAGCTGCACATAATATGATAAAAGAGTTGAGGGACAAATCAGCCTGCCTTGAACTGTCCTAACATTGCCAAGCATTGAGAAGAGGGACAAGAAAAAGCTTGTCTATGCTAGTTGTATTGTTTTCCTTAAACGAGATGAGGTAGAAAAGTACTGTCAAGTTTCCTCCTGTGTTGTTTGGGTTAAAATGTAGTGTTACTTGGATTGATATAGCAAATTATAGCTTGGAAAGTGAAATAACAGGCAGTATTATCCCTTTCATTTCTGTTTAAGCCTGCAGGTGGTTTTTATCGGTTTAAGGCACCAAAAAAAGTTCCAGGCTCATCCATGTGCTAGAAGCAAAGTTAAGTTTATAAAGTCACTTTGCCGATCGGCTGCTTAGTGCTGATGTTCTGCTGCAGTGCTGTATTTGCAGAATACTAGTGACATTATCTGTGCTGCACAAGGCACAAACATAAAGGGAATTTCTGCTCCAGTGAACTCCCATCCCAGAAAGCAGACAGAAAGAAGGGCTTGACTTGCTGTGCGTCCCAGAGAAAGGAGGTGATTGTAGATATAATTCCATGTCATTAAAGAATTTCTGGAAGGCTTCCCTTTTTGCTTTCAGTTTTTAGTGATTCTGGTTTGCAATTTACAAAATATTTGGCAGTGTCTGGGGGCTTTTCAAAGTGGTTTTGAGATAACCTCAGGCAGGGAGCAGAAGAGAGTTCACTTGTTCTGGAACAAGTTACAGCTTCTTACTCTGATAGTTTCTTACTTCTAATAGTCACGTTGAAATCGGTGAGGATTTCCGTGCCTGATGACTCAGATTTTTTTACTATAGTGTCTGTTCTTAAACTTCAGATGTTAAGGACATCTTTCAATCCAGTGCCCAGATTCTCTGAAAGTTGAAGGACAAACAGTTCACTGAAAGAAGTCAAGTTCCGTTTTTCTACTTGTACAGAATTGTGCTTTCACTACTTTTGACAGATAATCCTATAGTGACAACTGCAGGCTTGTGACTACTGTTTGTTTGCTGTAGGGTTTGCGGTAGGAACAATGGGAGATAAATATAAGCTGGAAGGACAAAGATGTGCAACGCTCAGCTGAAATGGACATTGGCTATCTGTCTAGATTGCTGATAAAAAATAATGCCGCTTCGTAAAAATGAACTCTTGAAAAAAAGCCTGTGATATGGGTATACTGAGTCTCCCTGGAGAGGGATGGATAGGAAGAGTCAGTATGGACAGTATTTTCTCTAAGGTTTTTATTGTCTAAGAAATTATTAAAACAGACATAATAAGCGAAAATCTCCATGATAAAGCTGACAGTCTTTAAATGAGTCACTAAATAAAGTCCTAATTGGTTTATGTTTCATATATGAAGGACTCAGGATCTCAGTGGGGCTTGCCAATGGGCAGAAAACTGTTAAAACTCAGTGAGCGCATCTGTGCTTCTTGAGTGTGATTGTTGCTGGAAGTTTCTAATCATAGAGGAGATGAGATAGAATCTAAAAAGAAAACCCACAGGGGAACAGTAGGGGTTTACTTGTAATTTGAGTGAATATTCCTCACTCTTCTGTACTGCAGCAAACTGAAATAATCAGGAATTAGGTGCTCTGAAAAGAGCTAACAGGCTAGGAAGAGCTGCAGCCCACGAGGATACAGAAAGTCATCTCCAAGCAGAATTAAGGAAAGAAAAACTTTTTTCAGGAGGGAAGGTTATAGATTCAAGTACCTATATCTAAAACACCAAAGCATGCAGTAGTTAGTAAAGGGATAGTAATTTTTTTTCCAAAGGTTATAGAGGCATTTTCCAGAAAGTCTTCTGGTGTATATAAATCTGTTGACACGTCAACACGGTCAAACCAGGTAACTTCGAACAGCTGCATGGTGTATGATGCCAAAAGTTCCTATGTAGTTCATAGAAACACACGCAAAAGGGTGGAAAAACGCTTAAAATACAAAATGCTATGTCGTTAGCTTTAATGGAAACACACAAAAATATGTGAAAAGAAGCACCACAAGAAATATTGTAAGAAAAAAACCACATCATTTGGGAACCGGAGATGTAGGCAACACAGAAGTGTCATTTCTGGAAAACATGCCTATACCCTGAAGAAAGGTGCTGTTTAAAAAACCATACCAAATGCGTAGGCTCTTTTTATGCGACCTTCAAAAGCAGGTGCAGCTATAATAAAGAAAAGAGTCTGGAGAGGAGGAGTGTTCTTGGGCAGCATGTCAAGAGCAGACACGGTCGGCTGTATTGGCCACGACGGTGTCGCGGTGACGGAAGCGAACTGGATGCGGAGCTTGCTGTTTAGAGAGGATGTGTACTGTTTGAAGAGAGAGAAGGGGAAAGAAATGGAAACCACAGAAAGCCTTCGGTAGTCTGGCAGCACATCCGTTTCTCGTGATGAGAAAATAAAGAGGTACCAGGAGGATGTGGTAGGTTAGTACATTCAGCAGACTTGAAAGGAAAGGAGACAAATGTTTTCTCAGGGTTTTGGTAATCAGTCAGGGTTGAGAGGTGGGGAGAGGGACACAGGGAGCTCTACAGAACCCTTTTGTTTGCTTCACTGGATTTTGGAAGAGAGATTTTCTTAGTTGGTGGTAGACATTCAGGACACATTCTCTTGGGGGGGAACACCCACCCACCCCCCACCCCCCACCTATTTACCCCTTCTGTTGTTTTGTGGAAGAAAGGATTTTTTTTTTATTTTATTTTTTTGTCTACCATTTCACTGAGAGCTTGACACTTATCAGTATGAGAACACTAACAATTTGTTGACCTAATCTTTCACTGTATTTGTGGTTTATGGCTGTGTTTTGGTGTTACAGGCTGTAGCTCTGGCTGACAGGCAGCTCACATCAACCAAAGTGTCTGATGTGAAGGCAGCAGCTAGGGCAATCTTGCTTATAGCAACCTTCAGCTTGTTAAACCATTTGGCTTAGTGAGTTGGCAACTCTGGCAGTGAATTTGTACATGCCCGTGGGGTGAGGAGAAACGGGAGTAAGCCACACAGCCCCACACAACATCTGACAGGTGGCCCCATTTTTTATTTTTTCCTCGGCAAAGCACTGACCTGTCCTTTTGATCATTGTAGCAGAAGTAGAAGTCTTAATATCATTAACAGCAATAATAATAATACTATGATAATAAAGCATTAAAAATAAAACATATAGATCCATTGTTGATTCAACCAATATATATTTTTCAGCTTTCTAGTTGCCATTGCCATCATCTGCTTCGTGTTTGTTCTTGATTGTTGTACTACTTACTGCCATTTTGGATGTGGGGGCACAGATCCTGTCTTTTTGGATGTGACTGCTCTACAAAGAACTGCTCGTATAGCAATTGCCACAAAACGCTACGCCTGCCTTCAGCTACAGTGAAGCAGTAACTGAGCTTTGCTGCTGAAGTACTTGATCTGAAAGCTGTGAAAGTGTGTGGTGCTGTGCCTTGGCAATAGTTTATGTCTTGTTCCACTGTTGTGTTGTATTCTTAATAATAAATTCAGTGGAAGATACAGCTAGTTATCCAGCCAAATAACAGATTTTATTGCTAAAATCCATCAAGGTAAATAACTCCAGGTAACCCACAGGTAGCTTTAGATGGCAAGCTGAAGATATTGTAGGTGATAGAGTGGAACGTTATAATCAGTCCTAGAAATCATAGCATCAGCAGCGTGGGTGATGAATGTGTTCTGCAATAGCTCATTTCTGGCTGTCTCTACTTAAAATTGGTTAGGACCAGGCAGAGCCTCTGAACTCCACTGGTGGTAGTGGGGTTAGAGCATTAACAGCTGATGGGTCAGTTTTATCACTGAAGGTTACCTGCTGTACATAGGATAGGTAGACGACTTCCATGGTTGTGACTGTTGCTTTGCCTGTTGCCTGTGTTTTTTGCAAAAGGGTATGGATGTATTTGCCCAAACAGCGTTCTGCTCTGAGCAAGCCAGTGCTGTAATGGTCTGCTCCTTGTAATCCAGGCTGGCAACTGTGCCAAACGTCTTGGCAGTACTTCAGAAAGATAGCCTTTATGTTTAAGGAAGGTGATGCATTGTGAAAGCTGTCATGTTATGTTGTACTGACGGAGGAGCCAACTGGAATTACTGAGACAGGACTCTCTTCAGTCGCTGCAACCTGTGATTTCTCAACTGAAAAGCATTATTTTTTTTTTAAAGCCAGTGAAAATGGACCTTTAGATACTCTGAGGCAAAACAGGTTACAAATACTAAAAATACTGCTCATCGAATATTGCATGCATAGGGATCTTTGTCTAAATATGTCAACTGCAAGAATACTTATTAATTAATTTTTGTCCAGGAAGATAAACCCATGAAAAAAAGATGTAAAAAGTAACTGACTAATGTTTAACTAAAGTGCATGGTAGGTCAACCAGTTAAATTTCTGACTGACCTGCCTTTTCTTACTGAATGCAATCTAAAATAAAATTCTTGGCTGAAGAAAACAATCTGATTATAGCCTTGGAACTTCAGTGTTTGCTGTTACCATGTTTCTCAGCAGCATTTATTATTTGGGGCTCGTTGCTGTGCTAGTGTAGTTTCTGCACAAGAAATAATTGTCTTATGGGAAGTCATGGTATGGGATGCAGCAATGAACAGTTTGGATTTGATCAAGCTATCATACCGCACGTCACCTGCTCAACATTACCATAGGGACTTGTTGCTAAAGTCAACTTAGAGTTGCAAAATCACAGGTTGGCAGCCTTGTCCTTCAGGCCATTCCTTCATTTGTTCCGATCTGAATTGTGTTGGTACGTATCGAGAGGCCGTATTCAAGTGGCACAGTTGAATGTGGTGGGATGGACCTTCGGCAGCGTTTAAAGCGAGGTGGGTGACTAATACTGATTTCATTGTGTCTTGCCTGCCCACGCTCCCAGATGGATGAGAATTAGATGAAGAAAATGGGATCGGGGCACGATGGGGCTTGTCTGTGACTGTCCACCCTAGCGTTTCCTATGTGGTTTTAATGAGCTAATGTGCTATGCAGTTGCAGTTAGTAAGCGGTAACACCAGGCATGGCTCTCCCTTGGGAAGTATGAGCTAGCTGCATGAGCAGTGAGTGTGACAAGAGGTAAATCTTGTAGCTGAGTCCCTGGTCTTACAAAACTCCAGTACAGTGCGATCTCATTTGCTTGCTTCTTAACTTTCTAGAAGATGTGATGTAGTAATTGATAGGATTTCCTTACTAATATAGTGTCTCTAAGGCATACTTTAACCTTATGAGTCTTTTGAAAACTACTCCAGCTGTAGCAGATGAACAGGTAGCTTAGGTGTGTTTTGGTGGGTGTTTTTTTCTCTCTTGAAAAAATATAGAGAACTTTCAAACATATTTTGACTGTGAGTTGTTATTTCTTAGGCAGTTCATGCGCTGACTTAGAGAGGCCCTCGAACCAAGAGCAGCTACGTGGAAATACAACCTTGCTCTGTAGTGCTTTGCTTCTGATTATGTTTGAAGCCTCATTCGTTGTTCCAAGTAGTAAGGATCAAATCTTGTTTAGCATGTCCAAGGTCACAGTACACCTACAAAAGCAGCCCCCAAATCAGTCAGTATGCACGTGTTACCACAGATCACAAAGAGGTAAAGCGTAATCATGTCAAGAGAAGATGAGAACCAGACAGTGAAGCGAACTCGAAGGAGACCAGAGTTATGGCCCAAGCTATGTGAAATACAAGCCGTACGATGCAGACCTTGGCACCAAGAGGGTGAGCAAGTATTTAACTATGGCTGCTAGTGTGAGCCCTGCAACAGCTTTTATAGTTAAGATTGTTATCCTCTCAAGTTATTAAAAAAAAAAAAAAATTAAGAAAGATTCCTTTGAGCTTGTGAAAGTGGCTTAGAAATGCAAGTCTGAAAATCATCAGTGGCTGACCTTTTTATCTGACTTCTGTGTGCTTTGTTTGTGGTGGGGTTTTGTAGGTTTTTTTTGGAGATGCTAGGTGAGTGATGTGGAGTGGGCTTTGCTTCAGATGGCCAGCAGCAAAGCACTTGCTTGGTGAATCTGACTTAGTGTCTTGTTTTGGGGATGTCAAAGGCAGCTGGATATGATGCTGTTTCTTGTAATCTCATCTATATAGCTGCTGTGCTTCTCCACGCTTGTTTGGTGCAGCAGCTGCTCTCAGTGATTTGTTTTAAACTCTTTTACACGATTTCATTTTGTGTTTTAAACTCTAGAACCCTGGTGGCAGAAAAGGCATGTATATATAAATAAAAATAATAATCTATCTGTGATATAGTTGAAGATATAGCTCATGTAATATATCAGATTATATAATATATTTCATTGAAGTATGTGACTTTATCGTGTGTATGTATATTTAATGAAAGATGAGATCCTTACATGACTCAAGAGCTAAGGGCTTAAAAAAACCCATTACCAAATAACAAACAGTTCACTGTAAAAATGTGACTATTAGCCACCTGCTTTTGGCGGCAGTGTACAGTGAAGAAAGACAGAGACTCACCAGGTGGCTTTGCCGTTGTTCTTGCTGCCCGGAGAAGCGTGCTGGCTGCTCCCGCTGCAGTATGACTTGGTCTCCATCTATTTGCTGTATCACGAGAGGAACTGTGAGTGCCAGGGTTGAATAACGTTGTCCATTCCTCCATGGCATTGCTGCTTTTCTCTGGTCATTAGCTAGAAGAATGGCCTAGTGCTGCAGCTCGCTCAGTAATGTCACACTGATTTATGTTAAGATGTTAATAACTAGAAGTTTCTAATTTATTTTACTTTTGCTCTGTATTATACAGCTTTGACTGACGTGGCTGGTTGGTCTTGCGTATTAGAGTATACTTAAATGGTGACAACTTTCTCTTAAAATTACAAAGTTTTCTTGCATGCATAATGCTGATCAGAAGGGAGAAGAGAGCTAGTGAAATAAGGATGCTTTAGCTTAAAATTCAGCTTATCAGTTAAGCAATTTTCAGTTTGATTTTTAGATTTGTTACGCAAAGTCCTTAAGCGCATCCCTCAGGGAAGTAGAACACTCTAGACCAATTACTTTGCTGAATCTGGACCGTAAAACGTAACTGAAAGGTATTAGGTTGGCGCTGTAAATATGAGGCCTTTATTGCAAACTAGAACACAAGTTAATGAAATAATCCACAGCTCAGTGAAATCAGGAGAAAGATATCTGTTGAATACACTCACTCAGTACCAGACCAAGTGTGACCTGCAGTCAAGTCATTTTTTTTGAAATTGTGAATGTGTTACAGAATTAGAAATTGTTACCGAACTGGCACAAAAAATGGTTCCTGAGGTTGAAACATCTATATCAATCATAGAAAGGTTCTCTGTTAGGAGATTAAGGAATCTTGTATTTTATATAAATAATGTAATCCAAAGACAAGATGCCAGTGATACTCAGGGAATGGGGGTCAACAATTGCTGTCAGTATCTGACTGTACAGAAAGATTTATCTTGTCATTGCCCCATGGCTGGCTTACTCTTGCTGGGAGTGTGAATGCCTTTTGGGAGATCTGTGTATGTCTTCTCCAGGCTTGAGACTATGGATGTTAATTTCTTGCCTTTTATTTACTACCTTCTGGCTCTTGTTTGTTTGAAAATTCAGTTTCATGGTGACAATTTAGTACTTTCCTTACTAAGCATGTTAAACTGTAGCCTCTCTTAAAACCCGAAGTAATTGTACAGCCTATTCCTTTTGGCTATCTTGAGATGAGCTGGGACTAGCCCCGTACTTCCACTGCTTCCCTTTGTTTAGTCGCGGTCTTTTCATTCCGTTAGACTCAGCCGTCTTGGTGTTTTTGTTCACAGTATCTTTTGTTTTGATAGAAGATAAATGTAGACTTATAAATACATTTGTATCCATACAGCTTCTATCAAGTGCTTTGATCATGCAAATATTTTATCTGATTAGGTAATGTTTAATGTTATAATGTTGCAGTGTTACTGTCCATTTCTGTTGACTACACAAGCTTTTTGGTATTATTAAGAGTAAAACACTGATCTCTTTTCCCCATTTTCTTCTGTATCTAGTCATTCCGGATATAATTTAATTTTCCAGATTTGTAGGTACATTGCTATTTGTGGATCTTACTTGGCCTATTGTCATTTATTTTTTCTTTTATTGTTTTTACTAGTTACTATCTTAATATTTTTTCCTATTTTTAACACAATTACCAGTTACGTAAACTATTTATCCACACACGAAGTGCAGGGAAAACCAAATTATTTTGAAGCATCTATATGATTTAGGTAGACTACGTGATGTACAGAACTGGCTCTTTGCTTTATTTAGTTTTTGTTAGATGTATGTCTCTATTGTAGTCAACGCAAGATTATAGCGCACGTGCATCTGGTTTTAAATCAGCTGACTTGAGTGCTGAGAAGAGTGGAGGCCCAGCAGCGTGGAACTCGCTACGAACTGCAGCAAAAATGGGTTGATGTCCGGCTGTTGCTCCTCGTCTGCGTGCTGCTGTGGCTATTTTAATGAGCAGTGCCCAAGATGGCTTGTCCGGAGCTTCTGTGCCCTATGTAGTTAAGCTGAAGCCACAGTGCTCTGAACTTACTGATAATTTAATGCGAGAATGCTAAAGCTATTTTGGAACTCGGGCTTTTTTTCAGTATTGCAACAAGTAACATGAGACCTGACTTTAGACGGATTTATAATATGAGTTTGCGTTCCCCTGAGACCTCGAGGCATTTGGATTTGGTGTCCAGGTCCAGTACAAAATGGAGAAAAGATCCAAGCTCTCAAACCCTTTCCTTTTCAAAGGGAGTTGGCTCTCGTGCCCTTATATTCATCTGTCCCTAAACTTCACGATGTCTTCCTGTGTGACACTTGTGATTGTAGCAACAGCAGTGTGCAGCCAGAATTTTAATGAAGGGGTTTTTTTTGTTTTGTTTTGGTCTTTTTGATGAGCTGAAATGCATCAAGAATGTGCATATCTGACAGTACAAAGAGGTAAAGGACAAAGACCCGTGCTTGCTCTCTGTCAGAGAGGTTTTTAAACGCCTTGCCATTTGATGTGCTTCTTTCCACTGTAGAGGTGGACAAGCTGTAGATCCACTTCTAGCGTGAATGATCTAGAAGTATGCAGAGAGAAGTAGCTGTACTAAATCCAGGAAAGGTATTAAAGTAGCTATTCCTTTGAATTTGAGAAAAATGTTAACTGAACTTTTCCTGAGTACCTCAATAAATTCGCAAGAGTGCCTTTGAAATCCATTTATTTATGGAAAGGTCACTGAGCCAATTACAACAGTTACGTTAGCCTGTCTGCAGAACTCCTTATACTTGATTTTGCACAGTATTTAAAGGAACGAGAATTTCTGATAAATATGGATACGCTCTTCAACTTACCGTCTCCATTTTGCCAAGAGTGAGGGTGCTTTCAGAGATAGTGGTGTTTCTGTACTTTGCTTCAGGTAACCGTTGCGTATGTGTTTAGTCTCTGAAGACAGTAATCTTCAACCCTTCTAGTCTGTAAGTGGTGATAACTGGGTATTGGCGTTTCTTGCAAAGATATCGGTATCTCTTGGCTATTCATTCTGTGAGCTCCTTGAGCGTACGTTGTCTAAAAACCAGTGCTGAACAGCACTTCACAAAAGGTCGATGACATCAAACGTTAGATTGTATACTTTTACCACACTTACATAAGTTTAGTTGAGTAACTATACAAAGACATATGCTTGCAAGAACCTGCTGCATGTTAATATATTCATGGACACCTGCTAATCTGGGCTTATCTTTACATGAGTTACACTTAGAATTTGTGGTGCATATTGCATAGAATACAGTAGATAAGTTTACATTTGATGAAGAAGCAAGTTTGTTGGGTTTTTTTACGTGCAACTATTCTATCAGGTGTATCACGGTAAATTCACTGTTACTTCCTAGAATATGGTACCATGTGCTCTGCTGTTTTATTTGTAGGATTGTCTTCTCTTTCTGTTGCACATTGCTGTTTCTGTTCATGTTGCTTGTGGGCAGTTATTCAAGACAATGTAATTGTGATTATTTTTTACTTAATGCTTTACTCCTTTGAGGGACAGGTAGTGCACGCTCATTTTGCAGGCCTGGGAATCCCAGATGTAACCTATTGGCAAGTAGTGCTACTTCGTTGTGCCTGTATGGGTTTGAGGAATGACAAGTAATCAACACATGTACCCATATGACCTGAAATCTTTTCAGATGGAGGGCGTAAGGGGGCTGTAAGTAGAGAGAATATGTATCTGTTTGGCCGTGAAACCTAATGGCCTGTGGGCTGGTGTTTCTGAAAGCATTCCTCTGATAATAAGTTTCGTTTATATACATTTTAAATATGCATAGTCTGAGCTTGCTATTTAGGCACTGAGCAGTGTGAATTAGATATTTATCTGTGGTTTCCATGGGAGAAGTAGGAACATATAGTAAAACATACTGATGCCAGAGTATGAACTTCATTCTGTCGTAGTACACGGTTAGTAGTTTTATTCTCTTTGCGAGTAGAGGCTGGGCCAGTCCGTGAAGTCTGTCACAGCAGTTGTAGACATTGAGCTAGAGTTTACAAGAGTTTACAAGAAATGAGGGTATTAGCACAGTATTTCTGTGATCTACAGTCACATTCACATTTGTGATTTAATACTGCTCAGCATCAGGTGGCTATCTTCCAAATGAGTCATTGTCTTTCTTGAAGAAGAAAGTATTTTCACAGTATTTTCCAGCATGAGCCCAAACAGAGGAATAACTTATCTATTCATGACTCATTTAGTGTGAACAGAAATTAAGGAATCTCAGTGCGGTCAAGGATACTTAAACTGATGTTTTCCTCCAAGATAAGACCAGCTTTAGATTATTTTTCAGCACTGATTTGGCTGTGCACGTTGTAAGAGGAAAATCCTGAAGGAACTGGAGAGAATTGCAGCTTATCCTATATTGTAAACTTAGCACTTCTGACACGTATAGGGTCTGCATAAATACTAAGAGGGTTGCTCCTGAAGAGTACGGACCGCTGTGTCTGTGCACCATTTGGTGTATCATTAGGACTACGAATACAGCTGCAGGCCCAAAAGGAGAGGCTCATTAGTGAAGCTAGGTGAATGTTGGTACTCAGAAAGGAAATGTGTTCCTTCTGCAGCCGATAATTGCGTGCCTTGCGGATGCGGAAGTATAGGAAAGCTTATAAGCTTTTGTCACCTTCATGATTTATGCTATCACAATGACATATCCTGACCCATAGAACTTTAGGCAGCTTGATCACTTAAGCTATTTTATGTTTTTTAATTGTGTATGTTTTTTCTGAGACCAAGTCCTTTGTACTTAGACCTTGGTTTCCTTCGTTCCCTCTGAAGCATATAGACAGTACCAAAAATAATTCTCCCCCCCTCCCCCCCCCCGACTTTTGATGAGATCTTTCAGTCTGTCCAGCCCTTCTTTTCAAAAAGACATGTAGAAATCCAAGGTTTATGCTGTTTGGTTGAAGTTTATAAAAAAACAAACAAAAAGGGTGACAAAATACATTCTTCAGAACCTAAAATAAGGGAGCCTGCAGTGGAGAGGTTATCTCTTGGGTGAAGATCTACAAAGTAATCGAATTATTTTGTAAAAGACAGACATGCCTGTCAAAAACCAGACCACATAGTCTCAGACCACACAGTCTCAACCCAAAACAAGGGTGTATGATTGCCTCTTGGTGATCAAACCAGATACAATCTTTTCATGAGCTTTTACAGCTTCATTTTTTCACTGCATTCAAATCTTTTATAGGTTTATAAACATGACCTATTGATGTTGTAGAGGATGTCTCCTAAATGCTTTGTCCAATCTTTAATCTTAATAGCTATTTTATAACCTGCACTACCAGCTGCTTCATAGTTTCTGTAGGTCAGGGCAATCCAGCGTGTTATCTGACACTTAGCCACTTTGTAGTAATTTTACCGGATTTAATGTCCATGATAGGAAGAAGTCCGGGTTCTACCGTGAAACAGCCCTCTGCGTAGCGACAGCAGTACCGAACTGCTTCGTGGTGGTGTGTTTCAAAATCGGCTGGTTTAGTCAATGTAAAAGAAAGAGAACAAAAAGTCAGCCTTTCTCTTTCTCTCTCCCTTTTACCCTCCTCCTCCAGCTATAAGCTGCTTAAACTGTTCGAGTCTTCATCTTAAGTAACTGCCATTCAGTGTTTCCTCAGTGAGCATTCACTTGCAGCAACTGGGATTCATTAGAGGTAACTTTGTGCAGAGGGTTTACATTATTGTACAAGTGAGAGACAGTAGGCTTAAGTATGGCAGCATGGATTTATACCTATAATGTGATGAGGAAAATAAATCATAATTAAACGGTAAAACGGTAAAACTGTAACAAAATTATTCCCCTCGATGGTGTTAAAAATTTGCATATATCCATGGTTAAAATCCATGTGGTTGGTCCTGCTGGTTTGTTTTCCATCCACACGCTTTGTCTGATGAGAAATATGTCAGCTAGCGAGGGATTCTCTTGTCTCTCTTGGCATTCCAGTTCGAAATATAACTTATGTTCCTGTAGACACTGGGAATTTGCACTCAAAGAGGGACTGGATGATACCCACTCTACAGAGAAAGCTGATGAGTTTTCACCAAGGTGAGATTTTCTGTGTAATCTCAGTAGAAGAGGAGAGCCTAAAGATGGACTCAACAAACCATTGAAACTAGCTTTGTGAGAGGCAGTCTGTTTTCACATTGAACTGTGGTTCAGATGAAGTGTATGTCGGCTACTCTTGAATGGGGCTTTGAGCAACTCGTCTAATGAAAGACGTCCCTGCCCACAGCAGGGGGGATGGACTAGAAGATCTTCAGAGGTCCCTTCCAACCCAAACCATTCTAGGATTCTATAAATCATGCTTAAATATTTAGCATTCATTCTGATCACCAAGTTTCACATCATTAGCTACTTGGATACTTGACTTGGGTCAGCATTTGGGAGAAGAATTAGCCCGAGAACGTACAAGTTGTATTCCAGTCAGTTGTTGCAACATCAAGTGTCCCAGCAAGTAGTCAGGGCTTAGGCATGGCTATCGTGCGAGGTCCCTAACCCTGGCAACACTGTGATTCAGCAGAAACTTCTGTACAAGACTGTGTGTGCAGGACAGTATTTCTGGCTGTTCTTAAGGGCATAAATCTGCTTGCTTACCTTATTCTGGCAGAATTTATTCATTAATACATTTATCGTTCTTGTTAAATACTATTTATCTTTTATTTATTTTATTAGGTTTTGTTACTGTAATAGGGATATTATACAAAACACAATATGATACTCCTGTAGTAATGCTATTACGACAATAGCGTGGTGTGTAAGATCTTGAAGTTCAATACTTTGTGTTACTATCAATCTCCGAAAAGTTGTATAGAGAAACTGGGATGACAGTTCTTACTATTGGAAAATGTGTTTCACACTTTTCTTGCAGGTCTTTTTCTTTGCACTTTTTCAGTGTTCTACATCATTTTGTCACATTTCCATAAGAACAATTACATTGAAATCTCTTGTTACAGTGTGTCTCTGATACACTGGAGTAATTTCTGACAAATAAAATGCTCTCCTATAAGACAGTGCCCTACAGTTCCTCCTTCTCATGTAATTTTTTTCAGATTAAGCCAAGAAGATTTTAGTAGCACACTGACACACGCACACACGTGCTTTGCTTGTATGTATTCATAAGGGCTGCAGTAGACTTATACACTGACAAGGTTTTTAAAAACATTTGCACTGCAGTGCTCGTGGTTGCAGTGTAGATGAGATTTTTGTCTGTATTTTGGCTCTGCGTTACTCCAAGCTAACCCTTAGTTAATGCTGCAGAATTTTATTTTGGTGGTAGTTTTTCTCAGCAGATGAATTGTCCATCCTGCTCGCATGCCTTAGTTTGGACTCTTCGCTTACTTTGACCTTTATTTGAACAATCATGATAAAGAAACTCTTGTATAGTGAAAGATTTCATTTATCCTTCACTAGCAGTGACTGATACCAGTCACCAATGAACCTGCTTTTCCTCCCACTGAAATAACCGGTAGAGTTTCCTTTAAATACTGATGTTAGAGGAAGGAATTAAGAGACCAATTAAGTAAACTGGACATTCACTAGTCCATGGGTCCTGACGGGATGCACCCATGAGTGCTGAGGGAGCTGGAAGAAGTCATTGCTGGGCCATTCTCCATCATCTCTGAAAGGTCCTGGAGAACAGGCAAGGTGCCTGAGGATTGGAGGAAAGCCAAGGTCACTCCAGTCTTCAAAAAGGGCAGGAAGGAAGACCCAGGAAACTACAGGCCAGTCAGCCTCACCTCCATCCCTGGAAAGATGGTGGAACAGCTCGTTCTGGGTGTCATCTGAAATCATCTGGAGGAAAAGAAGGTTATCAGAAGAAGGATTGAACATGGGTTGAACATGGATTCAACAAGGGGAAGTCATGTCTGACCAATCTGATAGCCTTCCACGATGGCATGGCTGGATGGATAGATGAAGGGAGGGCAGTGGATGTTGTCTACCTTGACTTCAGCAAGGCTTTCGACACAGTCTTCCACATCATCCTCATAGGCAAGCTTAGGAAGTGTGAGTTAGATGAACGGACAGTGGGGTGGATTGAAAACTGGCTGATAGATAGAGCTCAGAGGGTTGTGATTAGTGGCACAGAGTCTACTTGGAGATGTGTAACAAGTGGTGTTCTCCAGGAGTCAGTACTGGGTCCAGTCCTGTTCAGTATATTATCGGTGGCCTGGATGAAGGGATAGAGCGTGCCCTCAGCAAGTTTGCTGATGACACAAAACTGGGAGGAGTGGCAGACACACCGGCAGGCTGCGCTGCCATTCAGCGTGACCTGGACAGGCTGGAGAGTTGGGCAGAGAGGAACATTATGAAATTCAGCAAAGGCAAGCGTAGGGTACTGCACCTGGGGCGGAATAACCCCATGCATCAGTACAGGTCAGGGGCTGCCGTGCTGGAGAGCAGCTCTGTGGAAAGGGACCTGGGAGTCCTGGGGGACAACGGGATGACCGTGAGCCAGCAATGTGCCCTTGGGGCCAAGAAGGCCGATGGCGTCCTGGGGTGCATCGAGAAGAGTGTGGCAAGCAGGGCGAGGCAGGTTCTCCTCCCCCTCTACTCTGTCCTGGTGAGGCCGCATCTGGAGTGCTGTGTCCAGTTCTGGGCTCCCCAGTTCAAGAAGGATGGGGAGCTGCTGGAGAGGGGACAGCGAAGGGCTACGAAGATGATTAGGGGACTGGAACATCTTTCTTGTGATGAAAGGCTGAGGGACTTGGGTCTTTTTAGCCTGGAGAAGAGAAGACTGAGGGGGGATCTTATCAATGCTTATAAATACTGAAGGGGTGGGTGCCAGGAGGATGGGGCCAGTCCTTTTTCAGTGGTGCCCAGCAACAGGACGAGAGGTAACGGGCACAAACTTGGTCATAGGAAGTTCCATCTCAACACGAGGAGGAACTTCCTCACTTTGAGGGTGGCAGAGTGCTGGAACGAGCTGCCCAGAGAGGTTGTGGAGTCTCCTTCTCTGGAGATATTCAGAACTTGCCTGGACGCATTCCTGTGAAATGTGCTCTGGGTGACCCTGCTCTGGTGGGGGGTTGGACTAGATGATCTCCAGAGGTCCCTTCCAACCCCTGTCATTCTGTGAATCTTTTCAAGACAAAAAGCTGTCTTGAATTTACGGCTACAGGTTGGTTAAATAAGCGTACGCTTAGGTCTGCCTTTCATTTGCAAAGTGGATTTTTGTCTCCGTGTAGTCATAAATCATGAGTTTAAGTCTCAAAAAATTATTGGGCCATTTTGTTTTTAAATGGAGAATCTTTGTACGTTCTTGTTTTTCATCTTTTGAGGCTGTTGAGTGTGTTCTCTGTCTTTCTGCAACTGTGAGGGACAGAAACTTCTTTTAAATGAAAGTTAAGAATTTTAACCTGAAGCTTTGAGAAGAGCAACAAACACCATTGGACTTTGTGATACCGTAACAAGAGTTGTCAGTGCTAGCAGTAACAGTGATAGGAAAATTGAGCAAAGGCTGGTCATGTTGGGGAGTGGCTCATATGTGCTGTTTGAGGTCAGCACACACCTGAAATTGGAAGGGCTACGCTATGCTATGAACTTAAGCAAATGAGTAAAACATTTCTGTTGCTGAGGACTATTTATAATAGCAACAAAACTGTGCTTCTGTACTGCTGGTGTTTGGTTTTAAAATTGCCCTTCCATTACAGCTTTGAAATTTGTGCAGGAAAGACTTGTGGTTAATTTTGTGGACTTGCGGTGCTCACATTCCTTTTCTCCTTTTTTCCCTCCTCCCCTTCCAACTCAAAGTAGACTTCTTGCAAATTCAGTTCCCATCCTGTCGGCAGCGACAGCTGCTTTGTGCTCTGCTGACTCTGCATGTCTTTTGAGAAGTTCTGCTTCAGAAATTGTCTCTTCCATTCCCAGTCATGGAAGTGCTCCTACTGTGGAGCTGCTGTAGTGTACATGTCATTTTATTTTTATCTTCATTGAAATGCAGCCGGGACTAGGCGTGAATCCACTAAATGTCTTGGAAATGTCTTTCTGTGACTGGTTTAATGCACCTTTCTGATTGAGAATTGGAGATGTCCATCTTGCTTTGACGAGCTTTTTAAACATCCAATTCATTATTGCTGATGCTGTGAATTTCGTTTGTACAACATCTCTTTCAACACGTGGACTGATAAACTGCATCCTGCTTAACAGTAGGATAGAGATTTCTTTTTTACGTCATGCTTGAATGTTCTTCAGGACTGATTAACTATCGAAAAGCACATGTTGGCTAGTCTAGAAGAGGATCTGATGATCTTCTCTAATCCTTCAAGTACTGCAGGTAAGTTGTGTCTACCAAAAAACCCCAACCCTCCAAAATCCCAAACATTGCGCTATGTGCTTAGTGTGTCGCCTTCAAATGTCAGTTTGGCAGTAAATGCTGCCTGATTGTTTAAATGTGAAGCAATTCTACTAAATGAAATAGGCTTAATTTGTAAACTTCATGGAAATAATATAATTAGTCCAGAACTAATACCCTTTTTGCAATCCAGTAAAATCGTTTCACTGGTAGTACATGGCTGTTAACTTTGGGGAAATTATTTTCTACTTTAGGACAAATGGATGCATTTGTCATAGAAGAATGGTTGCGTGTCACCCACCCTTCCGTGACTGACGGATGGACTGGGTTGTTCTGCCATCATGTGGGAATAGTATCCCACAAATGTGAATTTATTTTTCTTTTACTGTATCTTTGAGGTAGGAGCTTCTGCTTAAAATAAAGCGCCAGCATTCTTACTGCACAGCTTTCGGACATTATTTGGGTTAAACAGAGAAAAAAGAGTTACAGTTACAATAGTACATGCTTTAAATGAGACAGAGGCAAGTGATAAAATAAAACTTCATGTTTCAAAAGGCAGGGTCTGTTTTAGAGAGAGTAATCTCTCTTAAAGGAAAAAATCCCCAAAGAAATGAAGGGGAGAGTAATTATTCTGAAACATGTTTCTGAATTAATGAAATTGCTAAGGAGTCAAATACAGCGACACGTTTTTTGATGAAAGTGTTCTGCCTCTGAAGGAGAAGGGTGTTGTAAGCCGTTGCTCATTGTGGCATGCTTCATTGCTACCTGCGTGGCTTTCCTAAAGCCTACAAGATGTTAACGGACGAGTGATTGCTTTTGCATGCCTGCACCTGTTTAGTAAGTGTGGCATCATGTTAAAATGATTCTGTGAGTCAACAGTAGAAGTGCAAAGCCAGGAAAATTCTCTCTGTGACTGAGGTTTGCTTGGCTTGGACATCCCTTGTACTAGCTGCAAAATAAACAAGATATTTCTTGTGTTGGAGATGTCCTACAAGTAGGACATTGCATGTTCCTGAGGGGGTAAGTAGCTTGTCCTGCTTGGATACTGTTGCAATGTCTAAAATAGACCTTAAGTTTTTTATACGGTGCATATGAAATAGTGCTATGAATTGTCACCCTTGTTGAGATCTACAGCGTGCATTGGTTGTTTCACTCATCTTGTTCCAGGTCTGTGATTCATCTCTGGCGAAGCTAAGCCAGTGGTATTCTATTTCTGAATCTTCTGCCAGTCCCTCAATGAGTCCCTCATGCTCATTAAGCAACCCTGGAGTCACTTCGTGGAAGCTGAGCCATGAAAATGCTGTGGAGAGTGTTAAGGGCCATCCCCATACAAAAGAAATGTGCTGCAGTAAGATGCTCTTTCAGCTGCCATGTGCTTTCTTGTGTGTCCCAGAGATGCTCTGTGAGCTCTCAGGGTAGGCACCCATCCCATGTTGAGCAAAAATGGATAGTTACTGTTGTTGCTTTTGAAGTTACACTGATAATTTAAAAACAAAACACAGCCAACACCTCCACTCCCACTCCAAACAAACCAACCATAAACAGGTACTGGTTAATAGTCCACGTCTGGCAGGCTTTCAAAATCCAGGGGTAAAAGACCATGCAAAGGTATTTACTCTCAGTGTTGTTAAACTCGATGCAAATGGGGTGGAAAAGTGCTTTGGAGCCAGAAGATGAAGTCTTGTTGGCTGTAGTTTCTCTGCTTGTTGTGAAGTGGATAAGGAAACTCCTTGACTTACATTAAACATTGAGCTCTTCTGGTCAGGTTGATTAAACCTGTTTCATCAGATTACAGTAATTCAAATGCAGTGGCTGTTTAAAATGATTTGGCACATGTAAAGCAACTGACACAAGAGTATACTAAACATACAGGCTCTTCATTAACAGATAAAACTCTAAGTTTTATAGAGGGCATATACTGGTTCATCATGAAGGTGCGCATAACCCCGATTAACCTTTCTACCAGCGGTTAATTTGGCCCAGACTATATACATTTTCTGTGAATTCTTTTATATCTTTGTAAGCCTAGCATTCTGTTGAGCAGTGTTCTTCTGATGCTACAGACTTTATTCTTTGTAAACGGGAACTTCTCTGCTGAAGGTAATGTAAATTGCAAGGGCATGTTCCATTGTGAAGAACAAGTTATGAAAATACCTGTCAGAAATAATTACAGTTGATCCTGCTGTCATGCAGGAATATAGACTGGATAATTTACTGGTGTCTCCTTCAGCAGTATTTTCCATAGCTCCGTTCCAGGAATATCAGAATTTAACTCCAAGTGGTGAGAAAAGCATAAAATCATGTGTAAGGAAGAAAAGGGAAAGGAAAAGTTATTAATCTTCTATTCTTGGCTTTGCATAGTGGTTTGTGACATGGGCTTATTCTTCCATGACTGTGTAGAAAGCAGAGTATGCATGTGGATACTGCTTTTGAAGCTGTGGAGGCTCTTGAACGTACAAATGCTTCCCTGTTTTTCACTGACACCTGAGGATGTCTTAAAGGCCTCGAACAGCTGTTTGTTCCTTTTAAAGTTTATACCTTAAATCAGATGTGGCATACAGTACAACCCTTCGTAGAAGACTAAGGGCATATGGAGGTAAATCCACTGTGTGGTGGTCTGAAGTGCATATTTTGCCAAGCTGTCTTTAAGAGTGACTTTTAGGCAGCCTGTAGAATAAGTTAATGGGAGAAGCTACAAAGCTGTTGGTTGTCATTGCCCTCTGCTCCCCCGTTCTTTAGATCGTAAGGCTTGCTACAATTGTTCAGGACAGCAAGGTAAAAGAGAGAGATGAAATGTATAGTTGGCAGGACCAAAAAAAGGTAGGTTGGTAAACAGCTATTGTGATTTCATGAGTCTGGTAGAAATTGAAGTGTCGATATGATTCTTAAAGAGCGGACAACAATACCTCTTTCTAATGTACCCTTTCTTCACCGATACGCAGTTGATAAGATTTTATCGATTGCCCTTGTTAAATATCTACTCTTGAGTATTTCAACACTGCTGTTTCGGGGGTTTTAATTTACCTTTCCTCAGAAGGCTTCTTTATTTCTCCAAATCAGTAAGCCTTCAGTACTGTGCAGAAAGAAGATCTAGGATGTGGACTCGTTATTCTTGTATAATGGCGCATTTACGGAATCATGTATTGCTTGTTTATTTGCTTTTCGGACTATTCCCTGTACACAAAGGTCCGCAGCTACAGAAATGTTCTTTACCTGGAGTTGAACAGGATATTGCAGTCACTGACTATCGCAATGCATTGTAGTGACCTCCGGGCTTTTTTAATCCAACAGAGTACACCCGTGGGTGAAAGTACTGACTTTAGAAAGGCTGGAGAGGGTTTGAAAGAAAACAGCTAGTTTAACGAGAGAAAATGGACCACTCGGTGTCCCTTGCTCATGTTATCTGTGCTGTTTTGAATTGGAGCATGGTAAAATGGAAAAAGTGGTCCTAAAGTGAGCTAACTGTCCCAATGCAGACTGAGGCTTCCTTAACCCTGCATGTCTCTAACTCCTTTGACAGCTGTCTTCCACTGGGACAGAGGGGAAACTTCGCCAGGCCGTGTTTGTTGAGCAGTGGTCCCCAGATTTGCAGCTCTCCCCGAGAAGACCTCGGAACAATTACAAGTGTGTCACCTGGACAAAATGTAAAACTTCGCTGTCAGACTATCCTGACCCTGGTAAGGCATCTGGGGCCACCTAATTACTGATGAAAGCAAGCTTAATAAAAAGGGAAATACTTGCAAAAGAAGTGAACTGCTACAGAGATGTTAACATGTTTGTGAAATGTTCGTGTTGCACTGTGATGAGTATACTGTAAAAATGCAGGCACAGTAATAGGAGGAGAATCAGTAGGGGAAAAGAAACACTTTCTAAAGGTGTTCTGTAGTTTGTTGTTTGTAGCTATTGTTTGTAGTCTGCCCCCTGTGAGGGAGAACTCATTGTGACCAAGGACTTCAGTTATGAAAAATGCCTGAGAGTGTTATGACAGAGCTGGTTTTGCTTTGACCAGTCAATGAACCTTTGAAGGAATATGACGTTTTGCATGATAGCTCTAAGCCTGGGCAGCGTGTGGGTGAGGTAGGCTGTATCTGTAGACGTGACCTATTTAGCTGCGTATCTTACTGTGAAGTTTCACCTCTAAATCTAATTTCAGTATTACTTCCTTTCCGTGGGCATGACTGTGCAGCTGTGGATCCTATGCAAAGCCTTAGGCGCATGTTTACCTCTGTGGTCTAGAGGACGTTGCAGATGCCGGTATTTTCTTTAGACCCGTATGTAAATTTCTTGCAAAATCAAGATCTCAATACATGTGTAATATTTTTTTCTGTGTAGCATGGATGCGTAGTATTATAATATAAATAGAATATAATAATAGTGTAAATGACAATATAAAAGATGAGTTAGCAGTACCCAGTATAATGTGACTGTTCTTAGTTCATCTTTAAGTGCCCATACATTAATATGATAACAATGATTAATCATGATAATATGCTAAAACACTAACAGGGACTAAAGATAGTTCTGAATGACATTCTGTGTTAAATTCATTTGCTAAGCAATGCTGAGAACAGCTGCAGAAAATCACAAAGCATTCTTGTATCTTATGTAGCCTACTTTTTTTTTCTTCACTTGGTGAGCCGTTTTCTTGTTTTAACTTGGTTTTTTGGGTCGTTTTTTTCATTTTGATAAACATAGCCAATTCAGTTCATGATAGAATGTGACCGGGTGAACTTAGCTTCCTAGGTACTGGCCCTGTTGGAGCTATAACTGTTGGCTGCATGTTAAGTGAATGCATGGGAAATAGGAATAAATGAAACATTTCCCTTCTTGGGTCCCCAGTATGTCATTTTAAGATGATCTGCCATTAAACAATGCTTGGGTGATGCTGGAGAGGAGGTGTTAATGCTGTTCCAGCTGTTCTGCCTGGCATCGCTCCCAGGTCAGCCTGGGACCCCTGGTGCAGAGCCTGTACCAAGAATTAACTTCGTTGGAAGCAGAATTGTCCTAATAACATTCAGGTCTGTTCATACCCCTGTACGGGATGTTAGAGAAGCGACACAACTTCCAGTGAATCTGTGATGTGGAAGAGTTGATGGCAGCCCAAAATGCAAGATGGACTCAACCTGTGCTTATTAAGAGGTTCCTGTACAAGAAAAAGCCATTGTTCCCTTTTCACTTGGTGTCTAGTGAAATATTGCTCAGTATCAGGGTTCTCTAACAGCTCCAGCAGCAAACCGACAAGCCACAAGAGTCACTGAAATGGTGGTGTTGACAGTTTATGGCTGATGGAGGGAGGATCTAGGCCAAAGCATGCCAGCTCCATGCCTCCCCAGAAGTAATTTCTTGTATATTTTAGGTAGGATGTATGTGCTTAACATAAAACGAAAACAGTCCTCCTCTCTGAGACCATAGTCTCTGTTAGCTAGAGGTACAGGGCTTAAATTTCTAAGGTATTGATTATTTACATAGTTTAGGTACAAGAAAGAACACTGTAGTTCTCACCACACGTGTGTCTCCAGAATATTTTTAAACGTGCTGAATGTGTGCAAATTCCTCGTGCTTTATATCTGAGGAGAAATAGTACAGTTCAGCCCAGGAACACCTCCAATATGCTGTGTTGGATATGGAAATCATGGCATTCACAAACACGAATATACTTCGCATATCTAGTCTGCCAAGCCTGTTCCATTCAGTTGATAATTTTTCAGTGTTTCTTGAGGTGTAAAATTACACGGTCAGAATGTGACACTGTTCCCTGAATCTTCTTTTTTTCAAAGATAGTAGCTTCAGCTGTAAATTACAAAGACATGCTACCTGCAGATAAAATGTTGCTGTAAATTAGAAAGCCTGAGAGATTGTGAGAGGGAACTGAAGTCAGGCAGAGTTTTTGGATAGGACTGAGGTAGGATCAGTCTAGTATGTTGCAACTCACAGTAATCTGCTGAAATGATTCTCTTGTTATTTCAGAGAATGTGTTTCATTTAAACTACGTCGCATGGGGTAGTAGTCCCTACGCGAGTAAAGTAAAGGCAGCTGGCGCAAAGGATTAGTTCTGATGCTTTTTTTTTTATTGCAGAGATGTAGCCCTGTAAGTTAGAGAAACAGGCTAGAGTCACGAGAAGGAGAACAGGAAAACATTTTTCCTGCTATTCTGTTGTGGTCGATATGTGGCATTTCTGCTGATTGAGTTTCAGTTTGGGAAAGTGTCTGAATCGTTTTATTTATGTTCTATTACCACACATATCTATATAGATATCTCGCTCTCTATGGAAAATCAATAAAGGTATAAAAATGCTTCAGTTTGAACCTGTATTGTGTGAATTAGGGATGAAATGTTTTTGTAACATTGTGTCTTGCCAGTTGTCTACGGCGGTGAATTTGTTGGACTCCTTAAACATCCTAGAGGACAAGATGTCTGTAAACTCACTCAGATTAATTCTTGAACACTTAAACTACTAAAACTTCGTTTTCTCTGTATTTCTAGCTCCTGATTAATTACACTTTCAAAAGTTACTTATAGTTGAAGGATGAACAGACAAGCTTTATTCCAGTAGGAAAACAAGCTAAAACTTTCAGTCTGCATGGCAATGATTGGTATCCTGCTTGGCAATGTCTGCAAAGGTGCCAGAGTTTACGCAGAGATGCTGCAGGACGAGAGCTGTCTCCGTCTGTCCAGCTTAGGGTGGGTTAGCAGGCACCTACAGGCAGCCTTCCCTGGAATTGCAGGGGTTCAAGGTGGCATCTTCCAGCTGTGCTCTTCTGTAATGCAGGAGGGGGGAAGACTGCACTTGTACAACTCGCTTAAGGGTTTGTTAGGTAAGAACAAATGGCAGCTGAAAACAAAGCTTGGAATAAGAAAACAGCAGTGATGGTTAGCCAGATTTCAAGCATCTTATGGTAACTGGTGGGGCCAGTTACTATTTGTTGTTGCAAATATCATGAAAGAGTATTATATAAAAGATATTTTGATAGAGCAGTTGGGCTCTAATAAAAGTGAAATTTTTCTTCCATGTATGTGTTACAATTTAAAAAGCTGTGGTGTAGAGTTAGAACTCTACATTCAATCAGAATTGTCAATGGTGGTCAGCTTAGGCCAAAAAAAAGCAAAAGACCCTTTTACTATTAGCCCCAACTAAAAGCTAAACAAAACAAAAACTCCAGACACCAAACAAAAAAAAAATTAAAAAAAACAAGGAAGGAAAGAAAGCAATCAAAGGAAACAAAACAACTTGTGAATGTAGCAACTGGTTTGGTAGACAATGCAGTCTGGAAAATTGTTATTCAAGCTGATGGGCTATCTAGGTTAAAAATTAAGTTAAAAAAAATCCAGTATTATAAAATACTTGTGAGGTCGGATCTGGTGTAAGATTTTTATCTTTTGTTTGTTTTTTAAGGCTACAGCTTGTATATTGGTAGTTGTAGGTACTTAACACAATATCTAACCCTTCCTCTTCACCATGCCCTGGGGAACAGAGTATTGAGGCCAAAGAGGATCAGGGGAGACTTGGAATGACTGATAAAAGGTGTTTGTACTGATGCAAAGAGGTAAGGGTGGGGGGGAAGCCACACTTAAAAGTGCTTAAAGCTTTAAAAGGCTCATTGTGCTTCAGAAATGTCTTGTTCCTTTTCCTATTTCCCACCATCATTCACAAATTTCTGCCCAGCCCAACTTAAATCTCCCTGCCACTCAAAAGAATATGGAGTCTGTTATTATCCATATAATCCATTTGATTCCACACCAAAACCCAGAAACATGTCCTTGGGGGAAAAAAAAAAAGAAAAAAAAAAAAACCCACAAAACCAAAAAAACCCCAACAACAAAAAACCACAAGATGTTACAGAGAAATATATCAGTTTATTCAGCTGCTCATTTCTATGCTCCAAAAATGTTTGGATTCAAAAAATGAAATACAAAAAAAAAAGCACTTGGCTATGCAAGAAAAATTGGGCTTTGTTCCTTTGTTTCTGGGGCACCTATCAGAAGGATCTGTTTCAGTGAAACCCAGTCTTCCTTAGCTTTTGTTTTGTTTAGGATTCTGACCCATCCTATTTATGTTAGGTTTCAGCAGGTGGATTAAAACCAGGCACCCAGGCCACTATTCCTGACTGGGTGGACATGTCATTTATTTTGCGGGTGCTTTGGTTTTATTATCTGTCGAATGTGCGTGGAAGAGCTCTTGCGGAGTGTTGTAAATCTCTCTTTGTAAAACATCTAGCTCCTACTTTTTCTTAGCACACTCTACTTTTGGGGAGGGGGAAGTCTAAAAGGTGGGTTGGGTTTTTTTTATCATCAGGTGTCCTCCCTGTGGAGCATTACTGAACCTGTCTCTTACTGATTTTGCTGAAAAAGCAGTAAACAGTCAATTAACTGGAAATACATGAACTATGCACATGACTGCAAAGGGATTATGTAGCGTAGGGTATGGAAAGTATGCTCTGTAGCCTCTAGGAGGCTGGAAACCATGTGAAGCAAATTTTCTTGTGTACAGAAAAACCTGAATTTAGACAGTGAGTCATTTTTGTGTGGAGCAACTTCATGACATTCGTTGCATGTTGCAGTAGCTCATGCTATCACTTTGAAATGGAGAAGAGGAATCAATCAGCTGTCTCATAGTGGGATAATTCCTTGCAAGTGATGTCAGGTCAGTTGGGTTTAAGTTGATTTGTCTTATATGCAGCTTCTATGGGAGCTGGAAATTATATCGGAAAATACTTAGGGACTGTCATATCTGATTCTCTGGGCATCTGCTCTTGTTTAGGAAGCAGGGCTCAAACTTATTTATGATACAGGAAATTAGTGTCCTTCAGTGCATTTTTTTTTTTCAGCTTGGCATTGAAAAGTAGACAGCAGAGCTGTCTGCTTATGCTTGTATTCTGGACACGTGGCCTGTGTGAGGTTCAAGAGAGCGAGAAATCATGGAATTTCCTAACCTTCTGGAAACAGGAACAGAGAAAGAGGCAGTCTGTCTTAAAATGCTCTTATCAAGGGAGTAATGGCGATGGTTCAGGCGCAGAAGAATACCTCTTACTCGACCTGTGTCGTCGTGGCAGCAGCAGCCGCTTGCCTCAGAGAAGGGTAGGTACCCCAATGTAAGCAGCCCGTGGGCAAGATTGGGGTCACAGACCGCCAGCTGGGCCACCCCAGTAGATGATGTAGTAGACACAGTGGACAGTTGCTTCAGAGGAAACGTACTTTAACTGACCTTAAACTATCTAGTTCAAATTCCAATTGCAAATTAGGGACGACAGCAGAGAGCTTTGTGCAGGCCAACTGACCAGGTATTTATACATGAAATTTTTTCCTGAATAGTTACAAAAAGGATTAATAGGTTGAGCTACTAGCCCGTGGTATTTTCTAGGTAGGTACTGCAAGGGTGGCATTGGCACTTCCTACCTGGATTGCAGTGTAGAAATAACCCAATATGAGGGTAAATGACACGATGAGGGTAAAACGAGTGGGGAAAATGGCAAGAACATGATAAATATGACTGAATTAGGATTGTTGCATGTTATTGGTAGAGTTGACAACACCTCAGCTGTCAGGTCTGTGGAATTAGGAGCAATAAAAGCAGCTGTCAGTGGATGCTCTGATTGCAGTTACCTGGAACTTTAAACTTCATTCACTGTTCCATGTATTCATGTCCATTATAAGTTGGGAACAGTCCTTTCTGGAAGTTCTCCTTAGTTTAGTTTATTTCTTAATTCATGTTTCAGTATTTCTTCAATTTGTCTTCTCTTCAGATAGTCTCTTTTGGAAGCAATTATAGCATTTTATGAAGTGACCTAGGAACTGTACCTCTTCTGGCATATCATGTATCTTTTCCTGTTTCTAATAGTTTCTGTCTTTTTCTCTCCGGCTGGACGCTTTCCTAAAATTGCCTGAAACACCAGTCTCTTTTTTTTCAGAAAAACAGCTGTGATACTCGTGGCCTTTCTAAGAAGAAAAATAATTATTTTATTCACAGACTAGGGGAAAGAGTTTGAGGGAGTTTATGAACTCACACCTTCTGTTCACCCTGGGAACAAAATAAATTATCTTAAAATATTCATGTGGACTAGGGTTGTTCTGTGGATAAAAAGTTAACACGGATTTACTCTTCCCCTGCCCCAATTTGGTAACCTGTTTTTGTGTAACTTGAACAAAAATACTACACTCGACCTTGGGAAGGGGAAGCCTATTCTAGTATTTACAAGGTGGAGATCAAGCCGCAGACTGTCAACTGGTCAGTTTTGTCCTGTCCTTTTTGCCATGTTGATGTGTTGGAAGTGTTGCTGTATTCTTTTTCTAATGTATTTCCAATTATCTTGTAAAAGGATACTCCCCCTCCCCCGCCCCTTTCTTTTTTAAGGTATGTACACAATAATGTCTAAAAGGTGTCTGGCAATGTTGATTTAATGTTTTAGCTTGTGTGATCCTAAACTCTTTCTGCCAGACAGCGTAGCTTTGGAGCAAAAGCCTGTGACCAGACTGGAAACTCTCGGACGACACAAGCACCTCACAGACCTCTCCAGCAGTGGATCAGGTTTTTTTCAAAGCAGGCTACACATGAGCATGTATTTTTTTTTAACTTTGAGGATTCAGACTCAGAAGTATGTTTAGGGGATATTATTAACTACAGCTGGTTGAAGAAAATGTTTGTAGAAGACTTCTCATTACAAAACTTGCTTTTAACAGAACAGAAGCATTTGCTTGTGTGCTGGTTTTGGCTGGGATAGAGTTGATTTTCTTTGTAGTAGCTAGTATGGGGCTGTGTTTTGGATTTGTGCTGGAAACAGCATTGATGTCTAGGTGATGTTTAGTTACTGCTGAGCAGTGCTTACACAGAGCCCAGGCCTTTTCTGCTCCCCACCCCACCAGCGAGCAGGCTGGGGGTGCACAAGAGGTTGGGAGCGACACAGCCGGCACAGCTGACCCCAACCCACCAAAGGGTTATTTCATACCGTGTGCCATCATGCTCTGCTTGTAAAGCTGGGGGAGGAAGAAGGAAGGGGGGGACGTTTGGAGTGATGGCATTTCTCTTCCCAAGTAAGGGTTACGTGTGATGGAGCCCTGCTTTCCTGGAGATGGCTGAACACCTGCCTGCCCATGGTGGGGAGGCAATTAAAATCAATCAAAGACTAAATATTTCAATTCCTTTGTGTTTTCCTGTACTCTAAGGAATATTTTTTCAGGCTTTTTTGGTTGAAATTTTGGTTTTCTTTCTAGTTTAGAAATATTTTTTAAAGTGTTGGATGCATAGCAGATTGGAAAATGCAGTTCTAATGGCTCTGTTAGTAGCGTGGGAACTTGAGCATACTAGAAAGAGTCACAGTCCATCAGGTTTGAGATGTTTGTCTGATAGCGTTAAGAAAAGTATTCCTATATTTTATATATATGTGCTTTTCATTATGTTCTCATACTTGTTGAGAAGTCTAGAAGATAGGAACTGAATAAGAGTAAAATCAGGCAAGGTGCTGCTAGCTTCTGCCTCGTTTAGGAAAGGTTTACATTTGTAGTTCAAGTGTAAGAGCACTAGAAAGTGACTCCAGAAACCCTGATGTTTGCTGGTCTGTTGCTCATTCAAAGGCGATTGCTTTCTTGTGGTATATATTCCTTGCCGGCTGCAAGAAAAGAGCTAAGTGTAATTGTGACTTTACTGGCCAACAGACATTTCAGAAACAGAAACAGAAAATTATCGAGGGCTCAACAGGGGATCAAGGCTGCCACCCAAAAAACCACGTTAAAACCCTGAAACCTTAATCTAAAACTCTAGAGCCCTGGCATATGAGAGTTCTACATTTTTTCATTCGTGTTTACACTTCTAGTTTAGGAGAGTGAATGCAGTGCTCCAGTGGAATTGTGCGAGGGCTGCGTTGTGCTTTATGAGCACGGGCCCCCACTGAGGCTAATGCAAAGCTGCACTGTCCCCCTGGGAGCTCTACGATGCATTTATGCCTTGGGCACACACTAAATCGCTGAGATTTTCCTAGAACAAAAAGGGCACGTGGGTTTATATCTCCCTTAAGAGCTCTGTTTTCTTTAGATGACCATGTGCATTAAGCACCCATGTAAGGGGTGTCATTATTATTGCTGCTACGTAATACTTATCTGATGGCATTGTGTGCATGAAGCTTTACAAAATGTGTAGTGTTTATACTCTCCAAGCTTGTAGTCTAATTGGGATGAGTGTTAGGCAAATGGGTTAATGATTTATAGGGAGTAGAATTAACCAAGTGTGAAGGGCTGGACAAAATAAAGAGTATTTACATTGCTATTTTGTTGTGAGCCTAAAGAAAGCTTGGCACTATGGATATCAGAAGGTGTTCTAGCTGTGGGGAAGCTCTGGTAATTGAGTCATGGCTGAGGAAGAAGCCAAAAACATTAGAAGAGCAAGCTATAGATTGCAGCGTTTTTTGAAAAATACGTAAGGAGGTGCCAAACGGAAGAACTTGAGAATTACTCTTGCACTTAAATTTAGGCAGTCAAAAGTAGGATAAGGTTGTGTTCTTGTACTTCTTAAAGTCTTAATTAAAAGTAACTCATGTAAAATAGGTGTTTAGCCTGATCATGGCTATGTATCACTTTGTGGTACCCATGTCGGATCTTCCAGTCCAAACTCTTTCCAAGTAATACAAAGGTTTGTCACTTAAGTTATTCTTTAGTCTTTCTCTGTCTCTCTTGCTTCCTGGTATTACTCACTGCAGAATTCTTCTGGTGGCAAAGACTTTCTCAAGGATGCTCAGCCTGTTCTTGCTAGGATATTCCATATCTTATTAATGGCAGCGTTTTGGGGAGAGGAGTGAAGTCCTCAATCCACCTGGTATACCCAGGTAAATTAAATTTGTTCCTGTACTATCCTCAGCCCCCTTGGCTTACTGGATCAGACACCCATATTTGTTGCTGTTGACCCTTTTGCCCAGCTCTGGGGGGAGCTGGGATGCAAGAAAGAATACAGTTCTTGATGTCATTTCACATTTGAATTATGTTTAGTACCTGTGAAGATCTTGATTTCATATGAGGTGTTGGACCTCGTGTGTTTCCATAGATTTTGAAAGCCTTTTATCCCTGTCTCTGAACTCTCTGCTTCTTCAGCAGAGTCAAGTGTTTCTGAAAACTTTCGACAGCTACCTGAGAATAGGAGAGGCAGACAATTGCCTGTTTGTCTAAAATATCTGCACTGTATCTCTGCTTTAATGCACTTCCAGCATTTCTCTATAACTATGGGGGTGCCCATGCTTTTGAATGGTGCTGTGTGCCTCTGCCTGGCAGAATCAATTCCAAATTGCTGCTAACCTGTAACAGGGGGTCTTTCCCTACAGTCAGAAAGATGATGAGCTCGTGTCTCTGGGTCTTGGTAGTGATGAGGAGGGAGAAATTATGAAAGAGCCTGTTTTGCTTTCCATTTTCTTTTCCCAAACCATTTGTCTAGAAGATTGCCCAGTTTGCCTCGTTGGCTCCTTTTTCCTTACCATAGCACTAGGAGAAGGTCATCTTTGGTTAAGAGGAGTGTGCCAAGAGGGCACCTCTGCCCTTACACCTTCAGCTTCGTTTGCAGTGATGTGAACAACAGTTTTTACGTTGTTACTGGAATCTTGATGTGCTGCCTTCCATTTCAGTACTGTAGAAACTTTCATGTTGCTGTTTTAGTTCACCTCCACGAATCGCTTTCTCTCTTCCTCTCTTTTTGGTTGTTTTAACGAATGGCTTATGAAAAATTGTATTTAAAACTTTCCATTTGGAATGGGTGACAGTGTCTGATGTAAAAGGCTAATCCCCAAGTCCTTCAGATCATTGAGTCTTTTGTCACTCAGCAAAGTAGGACCAAACATGTCTTTACGCTCTCTCTGTATTCTGTGGTGTATCTCTAAGGATATGGTGTGATGATAACTCAGAGAGCGGGAGAGAGAGAGGAACAATTTCCTTTCAGAAAGTGAAGTTGGGAATTATAAGTAGAAAAATTGCTCTGCAATTGCAACTAGAGAGGAACATGATGGCCCGTGAAAATGCAATGTCTTTCATGCAGTAAAGTTTTTATTTACTACAGAAAGATAACAACTACAGGAAAGTATTTTGCAGCAGAGTTATCTTTTTTTTCAATGTTTTAACTTCACCCGAGTTGTTTCATGCCACTTGGCACAGGAAAGTAGACTAAATTTGGCACGTAATTCCTGCTGGCCGTTTCACGCTTGGGAAAAGAACTAAAGCTAGGATTATTTTCATGCACAGGCCTGAGCGTGCTACATCCCAGCTCTCCGAAATCCTGCCCATTGAAATAAACTGCTGGGCCCTCTGCGGGGGTCAGTGTTTTGTGGGGTAATATTTGAAGTGAGCCAGCATCCCAGGCTAGCGGAGACTGGCCGTGCAATTCAAGGAAGTCCTCCCCATTATCTCTTGTCCCTGTTCCTTTATTTAATCCATGACAGCCTATTAAAAATGGAAGAACCTTGCAACAGAGAGAGATTCTAAATACATCTCCTGAAATGGCAGGGGCTTGAAAAGACTGATGTAGTACATACGATAGAGTTGCAAAGTTTCTGTTGCAGCAAAGCCGGAACATGGGAGTGCTCTGGCTGTCCTGTTTGTATCTGCTTCTCATGGTCTCTTACAGAAGATTCACAGGTAAGCATGAGAATCCGTAAATAACCATATGGGACATTACCTGCACAGTAGGCCTCAAATAGGAGGACCCTAATTGAAGTCAGAAACCATAACATCTTATTTTTTGTAACCATTAGCTATTATAAACCTGGATAGCCTTGCTTTTCACGTAAGGCTTAAATTCCTCTATTAAACTCCTGGCCTCAGTGCACTTTCTGCAACAAAATGAATCAGTTCCTTGGTCTAAAAAGAAATGTACATGAAGGAGTGTTTCTACTTACCATCTTTGAAATTCCCACCCTCTGACTTTCTCAAAGTCACTTTGTTCCAATGCTACAGAACAAAGAAAACAAAAAAAAAGATTTTACTTTCTTGTGACAGTTAACCTTTGAGTTTTAACGTGCCGTTCCTTGTTTTAGTTGTATACAAGAACCTCACAGGAACATGACTTGGTTTTAATTACTCCTTACCCGTCCAGTCTAAGTTGACAAAACTGTAAATTTTTTTCTAATGTGCTCTTGTGTGGTCATTTGTATAACAGGTAACTAACAATAACCTTCACGATTCTGTATCTTTGCATTAATCAGCTACTGTTTTTCTGGTTTTGTTTATGGGAAAAAAAATGCTGCAGCAACACCACTCAGCAGCAGTGGATATGCTTTCCTTAAATAGTTCTCCTGTCATTGTTTTGTCAGACTCTAGAACTTCAGTGGTGTTCACTGGATATATAATTATCATTATTATTCCTTGTGATAACAGAATAACAGATAGCTTTCACAGATTTCACAGGATGACAGGGGTTGGAAGGGACCTCTGGAGATCATCTAGTTCAACCCCCCTGCCACAGCAGGCTCACCTAGAGCAGATTGCACAGGAATGCGTCCAGGTGCGTTTTGAATACCTCCAGAGAAGAGATACTACTTCATTTCTTTTTAGTTTATTTTCGGTCTAGCTGCTAAATATAGTAAGCTAAATTTTTTGCAAATCGTGTGGCGTGAAGAAGTTGGACATCAGTGAAAGCGTAGGTGTCGCGCTTCAGTTTTTGTGTAGTCAAGGGCTTGATTAATGTAAGAACTTCATGACCAAATCTGATGTAGCACTTAAGGAGAAGTGCCTAGTTGGAGAAGGGAAAACCAACCTACATGGGATTAGTAGAACATAGCGATTGTAGTATCAGTGCTATGCAGACAGCCAAAGAAGCTAAAGAAAAAAATGTTGTGCAGTTGCATGCATCAGCTCGGAGGCTGAAGATTGTTTTGTATTAGTATTTTATTTAGCACAAAGCCAATTAACCTTTGAAAAACTTTCACCCAGCATTAACTAAAGCTAGATTGGAGCAAGGAAACTCCCCCTTTTGCTGGGTTTGTACGCTGCTTAACTCGAAGGGAGTCTTGGTTGCTTCAGCCTTTCTGCACTAGCATGACATACGTTCTGAACAGCAGCAGCATAGGTAAATGGATATAGTCCAGCAGCAGACGAGCTGTTCTTTCCAGACTCGCATCGTGTTAGATTTAATTATCGATCATCAGAAACATGGGGCCTCTTCTTACTCCATTAAGAATTTTTTCTCATATAGTTAGAGTTTTAATCAACACAACCCAGAAAGTATCAAAATATTTTCTGTGTTTCCTTAAACAAGATGCAACTGCCATTTGATATTAAGTTTGCGGTGATTTTGCAGTAAATCCTGCTTGCATCCCTGAGATAAGTAGTTCTAGTAGTGTTTTTGTTACGGGAGTAATTAAAATGTACACATGTTAAAGCTTAGGAGAGGGAAAAGCTTTTCAGATGGGAAGGAATCTGGATTTTTAGTTGTTTGAGAAATAAGCTGTTTTGTAGCTGCAGAATTTACAGTGTAATCTGCTCATGGCCACAGGCTTGTACTCCAGAACTAAGCCTCTTACGTCTTTTAGAGTAATAGTATTTTTAGTTGTGTAGCTACTGTATTAATACGTAAATACAAACCAAGGCGGGGATTGAGCACCCTGACTTTGCAAACAGAAGCAACTGTCCTTGCTTTGAGCAGAGAGGTTGGATAATAGATTTCCCAAGGTCCCTTCCAATGTGAGTGATTCTGTGACTCTGTTCCTGAGTAAGTGTGAGGTATAAATTGGCTGGCTCGGTTCAGTGGCCAATTATACAGTTCTTGATGATGAATACGGATGTTTCAGTTGAGCAAGTAATTCTGTAGTCTTGAACAGCTTTTTGTATCTCCATCGTACAAACTTTGATATAGGAAGGATGAGCATTGGTAGAGTATAATATAAATTTTTTTATCAAATAATTAAAAGCATGGCTAAATAGTATTTTATTTACATAATTTGTTCCTCTTAAGTCACCAAACCCATCATTTTTTTTCCTCTAAATTGAATGAAACTGTCATAGAAATCGCTGTTTACTCTATCACGGTGCCACAAAATGAAGGTACCCTGAAACAGGATTTATATCTGCATCTACGTGCCCTGGCCTTTATACATTTCTCCTGAAGTTAGAGTTTTGCTTTTGACTCGGATATTCATTCTTTTTACGTGCACCCTTCGTTAATGGGGTGGTTAACTTGCATAACGGAGCAGCATATCAAGAATGAGATCTAATAGCATACAGCTCAATGTATTAGAAGTTAATTCCAAACTGTTAGAGCTTAGAATATATAATTTAGCCAAATCTATTAATTTTATTGATACTGCTTCTTGCAGACAGTAATTGAGTATTTTTCTCTATATATTCTATAGAATAAACGTAATTTTCACCAGTCATACAGTGCGAGGGCCATCTGTGTTGAAGGCAAATTTAACTGAATTTGAATTAGGTTTGGAGGTTGTGCTCTGACTTGGCAGTGTATTAAAAATAGTTTCGATGTGATTCATTACATACCTTCAGGCAGTTTTACCACTGACATTTATCTAAGGAACAGCTTTTTATTGAATTTTTTTTTTTCAATAGAGGAAAACAAATTTCTGAGAGGGCAGAATTTTTCATTCAACTGTGCTGAGATGGTTACCTCAATTTTTTGTCTTTTTTTTTTTTTCCAGAAAGAGAAAGCAGATTAAAACCAAGTGCCGGAATAGAAAAGATGCAGGAAGAAAAAAAAATTTTTGCTTTTACCACTTGTGGTAAAGGTTGTTATCGTATGGTAGGGAAGTAGTAAGTGTTTTGCTGTGCTCAGCTCTTTCCAGTTAGGTTTTCTTCATTTTTTGGTGATCACGGTAGCTGTGGTCTTGCACACTTACCACTGGACGTTCATCCTGTGCAAATTCAGAGCTGTTTCGAATATCAAAGTCTGGTTTAATGCCTCTAGGAAGTGGCTAGATTTTATTTTCTCTTTGAATTTGTGTTAGAGAATGAAGATATTCAGCTACAAATGAAAAGATTATGATGATCTTGTCGTAATCTCTCATATAAACTTTGACTAATTAATCTGCTGCAGCGTCTCACAGGAGCAGGTTCTTTCTCCGATAGTACGTGTTTGTAAAAATAAGTATTGCTTAGGTATGTGATATCTTGGACTGTTATAACTTGGGCACTTACACCAGGTATTGTTAAGTGTGGAAAATCCCACTCATAATAATTGACCTGAGAATACACGGGAAGCTGGTAGCAAGGCCAGACTTGGAGCTCATTTGTTCCTGTCTTCTGCACGTGATCATTAGGAAAACCTGCTTGTCAGTCCCCCTATCTTTTCAGTATGTATGCTCTTTTTCCTTTCATATGTATTTTTCTGGAAGCCTTCTCAGCACTATTCCTAAATTCTTTCTTTACCGCTCTCTTTTCTTTACCAGCAGCTCAGTTTTAGAGCTGCTTGCATGATTCTTGTGACTTTTTATGTGCCATCATTTCTCATCCCAGTGGAAGATGATCTGTTTCTGCTGGGAAATAACCTTAATAATTACCCCGTTCACACCATTGATTTTCCCAGTTATTCAAGGAATAATGAAAATGAGAGCACAGACACAACAGAAAAACACTCTTTCTCAGTAGAAGCACTCTCGTTATCTATTATTAATCCACTTGCAAATTTCAGTTCATAGTTATCCGCTGTCAGGTCTTGAAGCATCTTGCCAAAGCAGTGGGTCTCATTGAAGCTTATACGGAAAATGCCCTGGTTTTGCGGTGCTCTAACTTAGATGTTAAAAAAAAGACTAAATTCTATAGAAATTGCTGATAAGCCTGAAGATCTGGTCTTTGAAGACCAATTTGATAGGCTATTTGGACATCTATATCCCAATCATAACTGGCAGCAATTATATGAAAAATTCTGGCAAATTGCAGCCCTTCTTTCTTGATCCAGCATGCTAAAGAAGACAGAGCCCATGTATGAAATTCCGTAGGAGTCTGGGGATCAGAAATTACCGTTCTCTCCCGGTATAGTTTCTCACACTGTGTGACTTTGGTCAGGTCTTCGTTATTTCATACGTTCAGGATACGAAGATGCTAAATGGAAAGATGCAGGATGCTGACAATATTCTGTAACTTCTTTATTATTCTCCTTGTTGTTTACACAGAGCAGAGTAGCCAAATTTCAGCAAAGGAAAAACATAGTTGCAAGAGTGAGAGCATGAATCAAAGCTTCAGAGAACTGATAAGCTACTGTGATGAGAGTATATGTTTTCAGATAGAGAGAGGAATTCCAGTACTGGAAATGTATGATTCAAACACATTTTCAAAACAGGAAACATCAATAATTCATAAATGTTAATCTTTGAACATTAGTGTTTTTCAGGAAGGTTTTTCAGTGACAGCTGAATTGATAGATTGCCCCTTCTCACTAAAGTGGGACAAGATTTTTTTCAAAAATAATTTTAAATGATTGTGCTATTTCATTAATTTTTCTCATGCTCTGAATCTTTTTGTTCATGAATGAAATATAACGAGGCAGCGATAAATACTTTAATTAGCCTTTTGTAGCACAAGTATAGAACTCCATGCCTGTGAAGATAGGGAACACATTCACTGTACCCGTTGTGCACATGTGATGTATTCGGATGGTAATACCCAACAAGCAAAAATGCTGGATTTGACTCTTGATATGAATGTATGTAACTTCCCCTTGTTATTGAGATTATCACACTTGATGGGTTCGGGAATAGATTGTAGCATATTATTAGGAGATGTCCTGTGATTCTGTTAAAACCTTCTGGTTTGCAGCCGTACTGTGCCAGGTTTAAATCTAGTGATGTTTTAGATGCAAGTAGTTCTGTCTGTACGTCTAAGGTGTCCACTTAGGAGCATGGTTTAGTGGTGGAGTTAGCAGGGTTAGGTTTACGGTTGGACTTGATGATCTTGAAGGTCTTTTCCAACTTAAACAATTTGATTCTATTCTATATCGTCTTCAGCTGCCATTTGATTTCTGTTTAAATTGGAATGCATACTTTTTAATAGTATTTTTTTTCCACACAGGGTTGGGTTTTTTTTTTTTTTTAAATTAGGATTTGTGGAATTTGTTTCCAATTCTTTTTGTTGTAGGACATACAATACCTCTCAGAGTACAGCCTCAGGAGCGTGGGAGGCGGTGAGAACAGCACCGGGGCTGGTTTGGGACTTGATACATTTCAACTGCAACAACGCTGGTTTAAATACATGTCAAACAGCTGCTGCAGCTTTTCTCATCGAGAACCTTGATTCAACCCTGGATCGCTGTATTTGACATAGATGATTTTGCTATGGGGTGAGGTGAAGAGTCCTGCCTGTCCAGGCTGTGATGAAGAAAGCAGTATCACAGCAGGGCAGCTGGCTCCTTCGTCTCTCTGTATTAAAAGTTATATGGAGCTTTCCTGAGGCTCCACATTTGTCCTCCGAATTGTCACAAAAAAAGCTTTAAATATGCTTTGACAGGCCAAGGCAATATCCACTGGGCATGAGGAATTTGCCTGTTGAGAAGGAGACATAGGGATGAGAAACCATCATGGAGATATTTTCTGAAAAGAAAGTGACTGTGATGCTTTCTCCAGACAAGAGAGTTGTTAAGTGTCAGCTGGAGAAGCAGCTTAGAGGCAACGTGGTGGGTGCAAGTGCTGAGACTCTCCTCAGACCAGTACGGCAACAGTTCAGGCCCCTCAGGCACGAAGTCTGCATCTGTGGGGCCTCAGGCAACCACAAGCTCTCCGTTCGTGATCCAGAAGACAATTACGTGAACAGTAGTGCAGCCTGGGAGGGAAAACAAGGCTCCCTAGGCCAAAAGACTGGTTGCCAAATTGCCCAGACATTCACTGGGTACAACGTTGTATAGCTTTGAGGGTGGGGAAGGAATTCAAGGACGAGCAGAAAGATTTACTGCAGGAGGCTGTATGTGAGAACTATAGTTACTGTTGGGTTTTTAGTCTGCTTTGTCTACTGTCATTGCGCGCTTTCCTCTCTGCTCTCGGTAATTATACTAATAGTATTGATTTAATCCTTTCAGTCTTCAAAGAGCTGTTTGAATAATAATGAGATAATCCTCCTGACCCCTGGAGAGAAAGATAAGCATTATTAAAAATAAACAGTCCTTCTCCAGAAAAGACAGATTTGGGAGCAACACTGAGGGGAAGGGGAATTTCATGCCTGAAATTCCGGCACGTCATTAGCTCACGCTCTGTTTGGAAGATAGCTGTTGATAAGGGAGGAGGAGTAGAGTGAAGAGGAGGATGGCGAAGCAGCAGGCTAGGTAGAGGCCAAGCCTCAGTGGTACCTTCACCGTCCCAGGCAGCAGTTCACTTGGGGGCTGTGCCACTGGACGGCTCAGGGGATTTTCAGGATTTTCTTACTCTTGCCGTCACGTCTACTCTCCTTCTCCTGTTTTAGTGCCTCTTGGTTTTGTCTTGCCTGAAAGTGTATCGTGTGTGTTTGCTGCTGAGACCGTATGTTTTTACGGGTTCTGGCACGCAGATGCCTTGATGCTGATGAAAATTTGACATCCAGTTGTGGTGTTGGCGTTTCATAGACAGGTTTTCTCACTGTGATGCTACTGCGATCTTTGGCTTCCCAGCTGGATGCCAAGGTGGGTTATTACAAGGTGGTTTGTTGTATCAGCACTGTTCTGTTCTCCCAGTTCTTCCCACCCGGGGTGATTTTGCTCAAGGTTGAAAAGATAAAGCATAAGAAGCAGGGTAAAGAAATATTGGATGCTTATGCTCTCACCTAAAGCTCAGATCCCTAGTGAGTCGGGCCATTTGTCAGTAGCTTCTTGTTTTATAACTGTTTTATGTTGTGACACAATTATCTCAGCATCAGGCCAGTTCTTTATTCGCTTTACACCGACGTTTCTTCAGCGTCTCTAGTGATGCGGTGTCAGCTAGCACCAGAGGAGGTATGATCAAGGGTATTTATGCAGTGGGGAGCGAATGTTTTTTCTGCATGCAGAAGTTAGAAGTTACATACACGTGTAATTACTTAGAGGGCACTGAAGGCAATCTCTTATGAATTCAATATACAAAGACACGCACTACGTAAAACACGAACTCAAATCTGTTTTGGCCTGGCTATGCAGTCTTACAGACCTCTGTGGTATGGAAAGGTATTCTCATTCCTAGTGTACAGTTGGAGGATCTCAGCTCTCTAGTGATTCGTTTGATGTATCTCACGTACGCAGGAATATGAGTATTGATCTGGGCCATTAAAACATATCATACTTCTATTATTTTACAAGCAGTAACTGCATACAAGGACAACATAATAAATTGTAGAATGTATTCCAGTTCATAAAATTCACCAGTCTATTGCTCTGCCCAGGGTGACTATTAACAGTTACAGTCACTCCTGTGGAAAGCTGAGGAGCTGTGTATGACTAATAATGCATATACCATACAAAGTGTGTCTTCTCAGCAGACCCTTGCAGCAAATTCAGTGAGGAACCAAATTTCCCTGATTCCCTTCCCTTCCTTTCTTCACTTTCCACTATTAAACTCTGTCTTGAATGGGGTTTGTTATGACTAATGACATTTCAGTCATTGATTATTATAGCAATATAATGAATCCAGCCAACAGGATTTTATAGTGTATACATCTGCAGTGTGAGAGTGTAATTATCTGCTGACTTTCCAGAAATCACTGGCAATATGACTAATGTTAAAAGCGTTTTTATATCTTTCTTTCGCCTCGTTTTAATATAAACCCTCTGTGGAATGTGAGGCTCTGGTAATGACTCACTGGGCAGTGAGGCAGCAATCTCAGACACTGTAACGTGATGCAGAAAAGGTCATACACTTACTTTCATAACAGGATTATTCATTCATTCATTAAAAATTAAACCCATGTGGGAGCATGGGATGCATTCAAGTTGGCAAGTATTGGTGAATACTTTCTTGTAGTTTAAGTCCTGATCAGTTTGTGTAAGATGAAGTGACTCCAAATGAAGTCTTGTCTTATTTGGTGGCCTTTACACCTGAAGGTAGTTAATTCTTCGTGTTGAAGACAAGTGCCATGAGGAGGCACGTGGTGTTTCAGAACCATGGCTGTATCTTAATGGAGTGATGGTCGCGGTTGTTTGGTTTTTAAGTCTTGGCAATGAGCTTATATTTAAAAGAAAAGCATGGAGCTCTATATTATTTATCTCTCTTTACCTAAAAGTTGCTGGTTTTCTAATTGTACTGTTAAGTTTTGGGTTTTTTTTTAAGTGGAGTCATGCAGAAAAACCAATATACTCCAAAGTCTTGTGACATAGCTACCTATTTCGGCCTGATAGCATTACTGCGGGTTTTTTTCATTGATGTCCCATGCTGGAATGCAGCTAGGAAAGGACCGGTTAGTCAGAGCTGAATGTGGTACTACAGAATTAAGTTAAACCAGCTGTAACAGGGTACGCAGGGAGGCCTGTCTAATCTAGTGTATGGCTCCCTTGGCCAGGATCAGATGCCTGTGAAAGAATCTAAAAATAGGGTGAGCATATAGTGGCAGATCATGACTCACGGTTGTCTTGAGTCAGAGGTGATATTTTTTGAGGTTAACAGCCTTCAGCAGATTCCTCCTTTTGTGAATTTGCTTAATCACACTAGGACTTAGGGCTTCTGACATCCAGCGCAACGTGAGGCGGGGAGTTTCACAGTCTGACGAAACAGCGTACGAAGAATTCTCTCCTATTGCTGATTCCGAATCTGTTGTTTGATAACTTAATTTGCTGCCACATACTTCTTTTAGTTAAAAAGAGGGGAGAGTGTTTTCCTTTTCACTTCTCAGTATGCCACTCGTTTTATGGCTGTCCAGCATATTTCCACTCAGACAGCTCCCTTCTAGGCTAAAAAAAAAAATTCCTTGTCCGTCAGTTGTTTCACGTAAGGAATCTGTATGTGCTTTGGAGCCTTCTTACTGCCCTTTTCTGTAACTTTTCTAGTTGTGAGATGTTAAGATGAGAACCAGATCTACATGTAATGTTCATAAAGCGGTTGTGCCCTGAATTTATACAGTGATATAATTAGTCTTCCCATTTCTATAACTTTACTAATAATTGGCAACTTTGGATTTAGTTTTTTCCTCCCCATAATAATAACTCTCTCCCAGTCCCACATTGTTTCGAATGTTATTGACCCAATTTTTATATTTGTTGATGTAGGAATACACAAGTGACATGATAAACTTCGAAGTAATGGCATCAGTTACTGTAAAATTTTGCAAATGTAGCAGAGTCATATTTGAGGCCATAACCTTGACGAGCATCAGAAAGAATTTAGAGCCTATTTACAGTTCAATGTTCGAACTGATTTCTGTTCTTCACAAGCCTGGGTAGCAACTAGGGTTGGTTTTATAATCTAAATGTAGATAGAGCTGCATTGTACTTGCACATCAGCAGACATACAAGATTTCTATGTTTACTTCTCTTTAATTGCAGGTATTTATGAGCCGCCATTTCTTGTATTATTGTGGTGAACCTACTCTGGATGTGAAGATTGCCTTTTGTCAGGTGTGTGTTCCTTACAGGTAAAACAAGGTACAGTATATACTTGTACTTCATTTTTGCAGTTCATATGCCATAATAAAAGAAAAAATAGAAGTGAATTTCAGCAGCTTACTGAGAGTAACTGGTTATAAGAGTAAATGTAAATATAAAAAATGGAAGAATGCATCACAAAAATTACTTTCCTATTTATTTTGAAGCTTATTTTGTAGTTTGCTCTTAATGATTTTTAATTTTGTTTTGGTAAAACGTCAATTAATGTTGTGAGATAATTTTTTTTAGGTAACAATAATATCAGAGTTTGCAAACAGAAAAAAATATTGGCTGTATTTCCAATAAACTTAATGATGAATCAAAGAACATAACTGTACGTACACAGATGGTCTCACGGAAATACGCAAATTAAAACTATTTTATCTTAGCCTCTGTTTTTGTGAGACAGCCTTTTTACGTTGTAGCCTGTGACTGCAATCTTCTGTCCCTTAGTCTACCTTTACTAGAAGTGAAGGGAGGGTAATGAAAATTGTGGGGTTTGTCTCCTCTCCAGTTGAACACCACGATCTATGCAGGTTCTGGAGTCATGAGACTGCACTGTAGCCAATTCTGTATTTCTAAATTACCCTTGAAATTGTTTGATCACAATGCTTGGAAGTCTAGAAGGCTGAAACGAATTTTGTGATATGAAGAAAAAAGCGTACTGATTTGTCCAGTTTTTGGTTCTCTTGGTTAGATTAAGTCAGTTAACATATGTCACAAATCTGTGTGCATGTTTTTCCATCATGAATGAAAGATGCCTTTTTTTGTACACTTCTGAACAGCGTTTTGTGTTTGAATTGTGTCTCTTCATAGTTTTTTTGGTGAGATGGGACACCAGTAATCTAACTAGCTGGAGGGACATTAGGGACATTCTTCATTTTTTGAGGGGTGAGAACAATGCTGCATTCTTAGAAACAGAATTATGGTAAACACAGGGGTGTTTTTTTTCCCTTTATATTACTTATGGGGTCCAAGTAAGTGAAAGTACAATTCTAAAAAAGAAAGGGCCATTACTTGTATGTAAGCATTTAACACAAAGCAGTGACGGCTGTTGGGGGGTTTGATTTCTGTGTTTTAACTCAGGAGTACTAAATATTTGTTCTGCTGAGAAGGTTGGCCCTGCACTTAGTAAATCATCAGCTCTAGGATGGATCTTGGCTATTCAGTTTGATTATCTGTTTAACTGTCTCCTCAATCCTTCTTTATCTCCTGTTCTTCATGTGCATATGTTTACCTAACTGGCTTAATTCTTTCACTGTTTTTGCGAGAAGAAAGGATTTTGTCAAACGTAGTATTTTCGTAATTTTTTTGTCAGAGTTCACTAGCAAAAAAAAAAAATTTCAAAAAAAATTCGCAAGAATTGCAAAAAAGGGGTTTTCCTCATATTGTATGAAAAAGACTTTATCGATGAGAAAGTTACTTTTACGGTGCAGAATACAGTTTTTCGCATAGCTCTGCTTTTACATGTGCAGAGGAAAGGTACGCTTAATCACTTCCTTTAATTTTCAGTGCTCCTTTAGTCTTGGTATCCATCAGTGCGTGACCATGTATAGCCAATGCTTTCTGTCACTGCACTCGGGGTTCTTGATTTAGTGGAAACATGCTGCTGTAATTACTCCTTTGCTGTTACCCTAACTGAATAAAAGGTGTTCAGAGGCACGTACAGAACCAAACGTATTTATGATGTTTTTGTTAAAGTATATATGATGAAATCAACAGCGTTTTGGATGCATTTTTATCCCTGAATGAAACTGATTGATGTTTAATGCCTACAGCAGTTACCCAAAGAGGAGTCTTCCAATAAATACATACAAGAGATACTATCCTGACATTGCAGGAAACAGGATTCTATCTTTCAAGCACTTACCACACAAATACCTTTTCAAGGTCTTCAGATCTTCAGATTTAATCTCCTGAGGATAAAAGATGGTTCAGGCTTCATGTTAATTTATTCTCTCCATAAAGATAGGCCCTGATCCAAATAACAGTTGAGCACATAGTTAGCATTAAGTACAAGAACAGTCTCTAAATTAAGTGTTTTGTTGCATTAAGACCTTAGCTGTCATGGATGCTCTTCAGTTGTATTGCACAGGGTGTGACGTGGGTTATATCTGTATCCTGGTAATACTTGGTCCAAACATCCAGATCTTTATTTAGAGACTATTCAACAGTCTCCAGGTAGTAATATTGTTTGTTCCGTGCTTATTCAAAATGCTAATGTGGAATTCAAATGCCCCATGATTTACTAGCAATTCTTCTGCTCTGAGTGTAAAGTTTGTTTGTACCTTTGGGAAACTTTTATCTGCTGAATCAGTAAATCGAAGACGTTCAGGAACTACTGTTAACAACAGATGATGACATGACAGCAGAATGGTTATCATCAGCAAGAGATGGATACTGCCACTCAACTCTTGAGGTGTCTACGGCTGACAAGGATCCCAGCAGCATCTGGACAAGAGACCCCAAAAATGTAGTTTCCAGTGAACATAATTGAGCTCAATTTTTTCATGTGGTTCAACAAATGCAAAAATTATTTCTGCTATGTAAGCATGCAGCAGATACCAGAAAAAGTCAGTGTGGTATATAGTTCGATCCTGCCCTATTGACCTGTTAAGATGAGAGCCTCTAGTGTTGGTGTCCTAGAATATACGATTTATCCAACGGACTACTGCAATTTTGTGACTTGTGTTTACCACATAGAATAGAAGTCCTGGTCCCATTTGGAATTTGTGCATCCCTGTGGACTTTCTACAAAATACAGAGTTGTGCTGAAGTGTCTTTTATAAAGGTACAATATTGAAGAGTACTCCAATGATTGTTAGTACTGTGGATGTATTTTTTTTGTTACGAATATTTTGTGGCGATTTCTCTCTCACGGCCTAAAAGAGGTGTAGCTTTATGTGCTACGAAAGAAAGTGACATACACCTAATTATAGGCTGTTCCTCTTGACACAGAGCTTATGTCATTGAGCATACTAGTTTTATATGATGAAATGTTACTAGTTTTATATGATGAAATGTTACTAGTTTTATATGATGAAATGTTACTAGTTTTATATGATGAAATGTTACTAGTTTTATATGATGAAATGTTACTAGTTTTATATGATGAAATGTTACTAGTTTTATATGATGAAATGTTACTAGTTTTATATGATGAAATGTTACTAGTTTTATATGATGAAATGATACTAGTTTTATATGATGAAATGATACTAGTTTTATATGATGAAATGATACTAGTTTTATATGATGAAATGATACTAGTTTTATATGATGAAATGCTAATTCAGCAGGAGTAGAATCCTAAGGATTTCCAGCTTAAGGAAAAAAGAAAAGCCCTTCCTGAGAAATACTCTGTAGCGTAAGTAGGGTAAATGTGCCTTTTCCCCCACTCCCTGTTTGCAGTGTAAAAATACCTAAGTCTGGCATTACTGTACGTTGCTACCTAAATCATATTCTGAAACAGCCCTCTTAAGGCTGAGGGAAAGGACATCCCCTTTTCTATCATAATAGAGAGGTAGGACAAGAAGATTTCTTTTAGGTTTTTAGAATTTCATTAGACTTTTGTAGGGCTGGTGTCACCAACAAGCTTTATCTGTAGTACCTTACACATTCTTATTGAAGTACAGCGTAATGCAGAGTAGTATATTCTGAGTAGAACAGGGCACTGAAGTTCAAGTGCTGAATAATAGCTAACAATGTCTAAAGGATACTGACTGCTTCATCTGTGTTTTCCTTCATTTAGTTTTTCAACATTTTGTTTTAATCAGCATCAAGACGTGTATAGCCTGTTGGAATTTTCAAGTTTTCTGAACTGTAACTGTACAGGATACCTTTATTTAAAATACAGTTCTATGATTATTTTTTTACTTGGAGCCATAGTCCTGAATTTTCTTGTCTTTGAAAAACATATCTTTGTTATTAGAATTTGTATGTCACGGTATTTCCATAGTGCTGCAACAACTAATTTTTTCAACAGAAAAGCAGGACATGGGATTGCTGAGACGAGATATCGAGGACCTGGCCATGCACGTTAAGAAAATGTTTAACCTGAATCAGGAATGTAAATTCACATGCTAATTCTTTGGTATGGCATCACCACTGGTCTTTATTGCCCAGTTTGAAAAAATTAAGATAGATAAAATCCTAGATAGAGTATGTCAGCGTTTTTGCATACCGAAGTTGGAATTGGTGCTGTACTGATGCCACCAAAAGAAAACCTTAGAATGAAGTTTTCGTTTGCATGTTGAGGGTGTTTTTGCAAACTCTTACTCAATTTGTGCTTTAAAAAAAAAACCCAAACAGAAAGATTTTAAAAGTTTTAATTTCTCTCTAGGCATCTTTTTTCCCCTGTATTCTGCTGACTTGCTCTATTTCCACAGTCACGCTTACCTGTCTTGAGCAAAACGTGTATAGACTTCCTAGATGCGGTATTGGATCAACGACCATTTAAATATCACATGATTTTAGAAAACTTTTAATTTTACATACGGAAAAGACGAGCTGTATTAATTGCATTGCTCTCCATTGATTGATTGATTCATCTGATCTGTTTTTTAATTTTATCTTAACTTTGATAAACCACTTTAATTACAACTTAGGCTTTAATCAGATTGGATGGAGTCACTACTTTGACCGTTAAAGAAACTGTCTTGATGCACAATGTCCTATAATTATGCCGTCTATCCAATGGGAGATTAATTGGTATTCATAAGCCATCAATGAGCAGTGACCTGTATCTTAGATTTCTAGGGCTAAAGTGATACTTCATAGTATCAAGAGCTGTCTGTTTCTAACAAAAGGTGTGATTAATTATTCAGCTCCTTATAGTCTTTACGTACAAAAGGGAGAAGCTTTTCCTTTGCTATTGTCTTCAGAGCGAATACTGTAATTATATAATTATATTGAGAAACTTAATTTTTTGAATACTTCATCTGTCCTGTTGTTATGTGCTGCTGCTTTACTCTTCTTTTTAAAGGAAGCCGTGATGTGCATTGGGGCATAGCATTTTGTCTAGTCAGGCTTCTTGTTGCCCTGCTTGCGTACTAGAAGAAAGCTTCTTAAACAATACCCAGTATTTCAATGCGATTCCAGTTTCCTGAGAAGTGTAAACCATTTGAAATATACTGTATTATCAATACAAGCTGTTAATCCCATCTTGGCTCTCCTATGCTCTTAACGCACTGTGCTCCTATGTTCCCTTCACTGCTGTTGATAAATCGAGCGTACCTCTCATTTCTTAGCGTTGCGATGTTTTGGCGAACTTTTAGTGATCCCGTTTCTCTTTCCTAATCTTAATTGTATCTTTCTTCTTCTCATGTTATTGCTTCTTTTTCAAATTTACAGCCTCAGAACGAACTGATTAATACAAGCTGCAGTGTTTCCTCTTTTCTTATTTCTCCTGCGAGTTGGATGTGGCTGCTGCCATCGCTTTCCATTGTCTTGGACACAGTTCCACAGTGTGTCTTTGCTAGCTTCCTATCTCTGGAGCTGTGCCTCAATGAAATGTTTCCAAACATTGTTACCTTACCCATTTCTCACCTACTCTTAAATCTTTCTTCCCTGTATTTTTGGCTACATTTTCCATTTGGATCACTGATTAAGTTTCTGTCCATAAAGAAACCTCACTCTCAAGGAATTTTTTATCTTGGTGTTTCTTGATCAGTCTTCTCATCCTTACCTTCTTTGGTACGATGACCAGGGTTGGATGCTACTTGTGTGTCAGTGTTGAATTCTTCAGGCATCAGGGGAATGAGGAATCATTTTGGACTAGCTGTTTTGTTGTGCAGATATTCGTATATTGCTCATCTCATAGAAGTGTGACCCGGAATGAAGGAGACATCTTTGGGTCACGGGGACTTCTGACCAACACGTGACACCACAGTTACAAATGAACTACAAAAATTTTGTGCCTGTAAGAAAGAAGCAATTAAAAGTAGTTATAGCTCAGTGAACATGTGGAGGAAAAGTGAAGAATATGTAAATAGTGCTTTGCTCTCTGTTTTGAGTAGATACCGATGAAAAGGAAACAGACGGCAGTCCTGCTGCTTCTTGGGTAATCGGAACTAGGTAAGAGCCAGTGCTGAAGGTGCTGGGATTTTGGTATTTCAGTTAGAAGAGGTTAAACAAGGACAGTGTGTTTAAACAAACAAACAAAACCCAAACAAAACAAAACAGAAAAAAACCCAGAAAACAAAAACCCCCCAAACCCCCCAACCAGCACTTAGGAATATTATACTCCATCTAATAAGATGGTTTAATGTGAGTGTTTTAATGTGATGTTTTAAAATAGAGTGAACAAAGCAAATATAGTAAAAAGATCAATGATTAATCGATCAAGGCTGAGTTGTTTGCAAGGGTCGGTTGGCTACTTGAAAGGCTGACTTCGTAAAGGAGGGTAGATTGCGTCTGGGGGTTAGGAGAAGACTGCTGGAGAGAGATTAAAAGAAGGTAGAGAATTAATCTGTTAAAAATCCCACTCAAAACACACTAAAATCAGGAAGACTGGGTGATTAATACAATCCTTACAGGATGGGAATGAGATGGAAGAATGGGGAACTGTGGTGTGATGTGGCTGATAAGATAAAAATCTGTAATACTACACCCAAACACACACAAACAAGATGAAAACCCTGTTTTTTCTGGTGGCAGATTTGATCACTATCTATGGACTTTGGAGTTCAGGGAGAGCCAGAATAAGTGAGAAGCCTGGCTTTATAGTGAGAAAAATAGATAATATTTCTGCCCTAAATGTGGCATATAGAGAATACACAACGAAAAATAATTTAGTAGGCTTTTCCATGCAAAGATACTTTGTATTTCTCAAGCGGCGGCTTTTGTGGCTATCCAAATTTACACAGCAAAACCTGTGACCGTTAAATCCAAAGCCGGGGGTTCAGTAAACGTCTGTTCACCCCAGAATTCTGGCACTTGAATCTTCTGAGAAAATTACAGCTGTGCAAGTGGGAGGATAGCTGTTAGATTAATAGCGCTGTTGACTTAGCAGATGCACACAGGTGAGCAGGGCTTGCCTGTACGTACATTTTCGGAGCTGGCAAGGAGACTCTGGGGATTTTACCGTGCTTCACAATTTCAGTTTGTATAATCTCAGCATCTGACTTTTAAGGTCAAATTGTAGCTTTAAGTTACTATCCTTTTCAGATCCTGAGGTAAATGAAGGCATCCGCCTCTGAAACGTGCTGTCCTCCGTACCAGTCCCTTTGTCTGAGATGGGGTGGAGAGGGTGGGGGTCCCTGGGGAGCCATCGTGACTGCTAGCTCGGAACATCCTCTCTTCTGCATCCTGCTCGGCTTGGGGCGCTGTGCCACCTGCAAATTGGGAGTCAGCCTTTCAGTCTTCCATTGAATTCTTTTCCTCACCTGCGTTCACACATGTGGAGTCATTTAGTCGTTTCCAGTAGCCTTCAATCATAGCACCCTTAGAAGTTGATGAGTTCCTGTGGGTATTTCTGTCTGCGGACAGGGAAGGATACTAATATTGAGGTGAAGTTTCCCCTCAGCTGATGCCTGCTAACAGACACGGTGACAGCACTCATTGTCCTGGAAATGCAAAGGAAGCAATTTAGCTTAAACTGCTGTTAGCGTGGTTTGTATTTATGAAAGCTCAGATGTATGAGATACTGAGCTGTAAGAAATTGTGGTATTTTAGGCTCATCAATAATAGCAGGAATGGTGTTCAGAAACAAAGGTCTGTCAGTGAAATATAACTAATATACTACTTTTGTGGGGAGAAATGGACAAATAAAATGGGATATCAGGAAACAACTCACCTCATAACACAGAAAATAACATCATTTTGTTTCTGTTGTGCTTTTTAACCCTCTCTTTTGCTTTCTCTGCTGTGAAACAAAAAAGAATACATCTTGTAGTTGTGTGTGAGGCAGTAAGTTGTTTGAGTTTCACTGAATTTTTCAATACTTGTTCTTTGAAAGCAAAATAGATGTTCTCTAAGCATTTAGTAATGGTGAGAGTATCTTTTCCTTTCATCTCAAACGCTTGAGTCTTGACAGTTCCTTTTCTTTCCTTCTCCCCGATTATTGGGATATTAAACAATCATTGTTGCAGATATGACTATGCGTTTAAGTCACCCAACAAGGATAGCTATGTTTTCAGGTCTGAAAAACTTTTACTTCTCCCACTCTTAAATTTCTCAGTACGGAGGAAAGAGAATGGCATTAGGTGTGCGTGTTACAAGTTTTCCATTAGATACTGGAGAGGGAGAATAATGATGTGTGCATTCTTGTACATGTGAAATGAAAGTTAAGTTCCGGTCAATGTTGAAGCAATGTAATTTCATTGTCCAAATATTTATGGAAACCAAGAACAAATGGCACTCCAATGCATGCTTGGTCTCTGAGGAATAATCTTTGATGTTACGCAGGGGTCTGAGAAACTAGATTTGTTTTGTTCAAAGCGAGAAGGATGGAGAAAATCGTTTTTGTTTCACACCGGCCATGTTTACTATTACTTTGGGGTCCCAGTACTGTAACTTGCCCAAGTTCATTTGAAGTTCACCTTTCTTAACTCAGTGAAATTCACTTTTCTGTACGAGACCTGTGTATCTTTACTGTGATATCCTAAGAAGTAAACCTGATCGCCATGTGTATGTATACTCTCCCTTTCCCCAGCTAATTCTTAATGAAGTGCTAATTCCTAGTTTCTTAAGACATCCGGATCAATCACACTTGAAAGAAGTTTTTGGTTTAGGTGTGTATACGGAAGGTTGCATACTGGAAATCCCTAGCCCTGTGTTCCTTTCTGCTGTCAGATAATCAAAGCTTTAACTTAAGCTGCCAGTACAGAACTTGTAAGCATTATGCAGTAAAACTCGAAGCTGAAATAGCTTACATGGTGTAGAGGGGTGGTGGAGAAAGGGGAGAAAAACTGCTATACCAACACCCAGGCTTTTGGAAGGGGTTTGAGTGAGCGCTGGGAATGTAATGGACCGAGACCAAAATGTGGTGGTTAGGTTTCTTTAAGATCAGCAATGTGGATTTGAAGACTTTGAGAAGAACCTCTTAATCGGGGTTTGAAACTAAAACTAACGTTGATGTGCTCTATTAAGAGTATGAATTTCCTTGCTAATCAGAAAAGCTCTTTTAGCTTAATTTCAGAGTGAAACAAAACTGCCATTTCCTTGTCCTCATTTAGGAAGTGCCTGTTGTATTAACTTGGAGATGGTTCATGATTTGATTACGTGTCATCTTGGTTTGGGAGTTAATGTGATTAATCCAATAACGTTGTTAATACATTGATTTAGGCATTTGATTTAAATTACAGTCATGCCAAGGGTAGTTATATCATTCATCTCCTGGTTCTTATAAAAGTAAGCAGTACTTTGGGCTTAAGCAGTAGGCTTACTGTGTTTTAATTTCGCGTATTTAGGCTTTGGTAAAAATTGGCAAATGAAGAGAGTAGGATTTGCTGTATTTTTTTTAGCAGTGTGGGTTTAAAGGGAGGAGGCAAATTAGTAGATAACCTGGAGACTGTTTGGCCTGTCCACAAAGCTGAAGTGTTTGTCGCTCAGAGGAGGCATTCTGGCGTGGAGTGAACTTCAAACTAAATCGGCCTGTCTTGAACTTCATAAGTAATTCTTGGTGTTGATATTTTCTATCAAAGCTCCTTATAGCTCACAGATTTTTAAGTAGGCAGACTTTAAGAAAAAAAGAAGAAAAATTCCATGAAAAATAAAACAGTCTTTACCTTTCCTACTCGCACACAGGTTTGTGTGGGTTTGCGGATTGTGGTAGGAACGGTCTGTGTTACGCAGAGGAGTGCTGCTCGTGAGGACACTTGTGTTCTGACCAGGTCTTACCAGTTGTGGTCTTCTGCGTCCCGTTGATCAACATCACTTTAATTGCTGTTGAAATGACTGCAGTGATTGCATACATTAATTATCCATATAACTGAGGTACTACAGAGTGCTTCTTCTGAGCTGTTGTAATTGATTTTTAAGACATTCCCGGATTTAAAATGATAACCGGCTGGAGCTGCAGTCGTTGAGCAATCCCGCTGTAGGCAGTATGGGATTCCTGAGGCCAGCGGGTCACAGGGTCAGTCTAACTTGAAAGCAAGTAATTTTGATGCGCACAGGATGGATTCTAAACGTAGGGTGACGAAGTATCTTTTCCCACGTAGCTCTGTACCACACGATGAACTGTTGGATAGCTCGGGAGAGAGGATGCAAAGAAGTTATGGCAGGCCTGGCTCACCCAAGCCTTAACACAGTCATCTGGCTTGTTTAAAAAAGTTGCTGTATCTGTACTTACAGAGGAGCTGGCTACGAGTCAGGCTCGCTAAGGAATGCAATTTTTATGCTGACACTTTATATAACATTGGTTTCACAGTAACGGGTGTTAATGCTGAATATCGTCTGCATTGTTCTGATAATGACATCAGGAAAAAACCACACTGCAAATATGTTTGTCTAGCCGGAGGGAGCTGTGATTATTTCCTGTCTATCAGGAGCGTATTATCAAAATAAAGCCTCTCAATTCCAGGTCTGGTATGAATAGCTGAGCTAGCCAAATTTATGCATCTTCCTTCATGTAATGGAAGGGGGTTTAAGAATAAGGCTACACAGTGCAGGTCAGATGCAGCCTGTCTTTCTTCAGATGAGAAAAATTCAAACCTCTTTTGGAGGCATTTCACTCTCTGTAAGCTTGAATTTAGTGCTGTGTCAGTGTCCATAAATCTCTCACTTTCTGCGTTTGGAAAAAAAAAAAAAACAAGCCTTGCCCTGTGTCTAATTAACTAGTAGATGTAATGTTTCTAATTGCTCTTCTGAAATGAGATTTTCTGTTTGAATGAACAGCTACGTTCATGAAAACGTTTCAAAGTCTCTAAATGAGGTGGTTAGGATTAACCAATGCTGTCCAGTGACACAACGGACAGAAAAAAGTGTATTAATCGTCCAAAGGCATACCTGAGAATCCAAGTTCTCATTTTGTTAATGACCAGCTTCGTGGCACACTAGAATGATGTCCTTTTAAATTGAAAAAATAATATTCTCCAAAGCGACTTTACATTTTTTTCCCTGCTCCACCAAAATTCAACTTAGTAGTCTGTAGTGACATATAACGCAGTTGATTATTCAGATTTTTTTGGGAAAGCAATTTATAATAGAGCAAATAAGGAAAATTTAGAAGCTACATTTGTGAGCACTGAAAATAAATGCTCAGGCAGAGAGAAGCACGTCTGGGTTTTGCTTCTCCTTACAGAAGGCATTTGGACAAGTCTTAACTTCTGTAAGTGAATTGTCAACTAGTTGAGGACAGATCTGTTGTAATATGTTCAACTTCTGCATCCTGTGCTCAGCATCATGTAGTATAGAATCCTAAATTACAAACACTAAATTCTGATTTTTATCTCAAATTACTATATACTTTGCTCCATAGTCTTCGGGGAACTGAGAGCATGAGCAGTCATAAAATGGTTATAATGTAACTTCCTGCATAGTAATTCTACAAATTTGCGTGAGGTTACAGCTCCGTAGTGCTAGCTTCAGTGCAAGCATAAAAAGTTTACAGTAACTTGTCTTTGTGTCATGAAAATTAGCCTTTGCTTAGGACTAATGCATTTGTCAGGTCACGAGAGCAACTCTTCTGTCCATAGGAACCCAGAACTTGGGAAGGTCTCCTGAGCTACTGAATACTCTCCATGATACTGAGCCATGTCAGGTCACAGTTCGTCTCGTAAACTGCCCTGTTTCTTTTTTGCAACTCCTGTTGAAAGGTTCTCAAGGCCTTTATCATATGCTCAGGGAAAGCTTCAGTGCTCACGGGAATAGACTTTATTTGCTGTATCTGACCGATGATGAAGAGCCTAGTTCCTATGTCTCATGTCCCACTTGTACCCTGATGTAAGTCTTCTCATTTCAAAATAAGATATTTATTGCAAGGCAAATGAGGGCAGAATCAGCGTAAGCGCATAAGCCAGTAGTCACAAAGCAGCAGTAAAGGCAAGTAGAGACCGGTAGTTGAGAGTACCTGTGTCACAACATCAGCTGGAGAATTCACTAGCTTTCTTTAATCAGTGACTTTTTCTGGTTACTTCCTGGGTGAAAGGGTTTGGCAGTCTTAGAGAGCATTTGAGGGTTCATGTAGATCTATGACAATGAGCCTAAGATGACAAGGATTTATATTGGAAAATTAGGCTGACTGTGTTTTATCGGTATTCTGATGTTTTACCAGCCTTGGTTTCTGTGTTTTTTTTTTCCACTCCCTCCCCCCTTCCCTTCTTCTGTACAACAGGGATTTGGGAAACAAGTGGATGTGTCATACATTGCCAAACATTACAACATGAGCAAAAGCAAAGTTGACAACCAGTTCTACAGCGTGGAAGTAGGTGACTCAACCTTCACAGTTCTCAAACGCTACCAGAACTTGAAACCTATTGGCTCTGGGGCTCAGGGAATAGTTTGGTAAGTATCAGCAGTTTCTCTTATGCTTTTAAATAGGATTTGCCTTTTTTCATTTCTTCACAGTTTGCTAGCCACAGACATTGTCTAAAATTGCAAAAATCACAGTCAGGCAACAGACACCCTGAGGCAGAAGGAGCCTGGTGATTCGCTAATAAATTCCTGTGCTGGTGAGAATGATAGCACTGGGTTTGTTTCTCCACGTAGCAAAATGTAACTAGCAAGAAAGCGGGAGAAAGATCTTATCATAATTGACAACTGTGGCACTATTTCCAGAGGCGGTGCAAATAATATCCTGAGTAAACCCTGCAATTTTGGTCTTTGTACAGTAAAAGTCACTGAGAGCAATATAGAAACTTGTCACATCCCATAGCATTCTCAAGTATTCGGAACGGAAGCCTTTCGAATCGAGGTAATTGCTAATGTTTCCTTTATTTCTTAAGAGACCTTGCAGCGATGCGAACAAAAGACACAAATTCAGTAGCTCTCCTGAATAACACAAAAGGCTTATGGAATTCGAAATCATTACGTTCAAGAGTTGTGATATCCTGGTTGGCTTTTGCCTCTGCCTTTTTAGAGGTGGCTCTTAAGTTTCAGTGGCTTGTATTTAAATGTTTCTGTGCAGGCATTTGTTACCTGTTTAATTACAAGACGTTAGGGTAACTAACACGATCTTTTATCTATAACTTGTTTGGAGATGAAGTCTAATTCCATCTGTCATAATTATCACTGCTCTTTTCTGACTCTGATGTAGCGTTGTGTTACCTTACAGTTGGAGGCAGTGGTAAAGCAACAGGTTCCTTTAATCTGGGGGCAAGTGGGCTTCCGTGGATCACTGGCATTGGCGCTATCATTGGCAGCGTAACAACAACTAGCAAGACATCCTTAGGTCTCAGTCGGTCGCTTCCAGTGCTTAGTATACTTGGAGGCCACACAAGTCCAAAGATTGATCTAAATGATCAAGTACTTTATTTCATGTCCTAAACACAAAAGGGCTAAAGGTTAGTTTAAAATCAGCTTTGGGGAAGAAACATGCTTTGTGTTGAGTACTATTAATGTTCATCTTGCACTGTTTGTCCGCTTCCATATATAGTGACAGATGTTTTTTCTTCCTACTTACTATCCTCTATTTCTTTCAGAGAGGAATCAGATTTTGTTGAACCTCTCTGCAACTGAATTGCTGTAATGATCAATTATGAGCTGCAAAAAACCGTAGAAGTTAAGCTAAATAAAATCAATAACATCTTAGGAATTTGTCTTCTGTACTAAGAATTGACAGGCAAAAATTAAGAATGCCTTAGGAAAGAAAATCAAATCAGAAAACAAGTACGTTCAAGTGAAAGTTAACACAAATCCCCTGAAATGGCTGAGCAGCTTGGAGAGGCCGTAAAAGGCCTTTTACGGTTTGATCATACAGATGTAGAAGTATTACATGATAGATGGGGAAGATAATGAGCATTTTTGCTTAGTATGCATTACATTGCAATCTACCTGTCATGATGCATAACTTACCGGAAATACATTAACAAACTATGAGGAAAGCATGAAGAATCAGTGGTGAAGTGATAAATTAATGAAAAAAATTGTGAGATAAATATCTGTAGTTTAGCTAAGGGAGGACGACACATGATAAAAAAAAATGTTCAGTTGTGTAAGTTTCTACTTGCATAATAATAATAATAAATATATAGTAATAAGTTTACATAGAAACTGATGGATAGAATCATAGAATTATTTAGGTTGGAAAAGACCTTTAAGATCATCAAGTCCAACCGTAAACCTAACCCTGCTGAGTCCACCACTAAACCACGTCCCTAAGCGCCTCATCCACACGTCTTTTAAATACCCCCAGGGATGGTGACTCCACCACCTCCCTGGGCAGCCTGGTCCAGCGTCTGACAACCCTTTCAGTGAAGAAGTTTTTCCTAATATCCAGCCTAAACCTCCCCTGGCACAACTGGAGGCCATTTTGTCTTGTCCTATCACTTGTCACTTGGGAGAAGAGACCAGCACCCACCTCCCCACAACCCCCTTTCAGGTAGTTGTGGAGAGCGATGAGGTCTCCCCTCAGCCTCCTCCTCTCCAGACTGAACAACCCCAGCTCCCTCAGCCGCTCCTCATCAGACTTGTGCTCCAGACCCCTCACCAGCTCCGTCGCCCTTCTCTGGACACGCTCCAGCACCTCAGTGTCCTTCTTGGAGTGAGGGGCCCAAAACCCAACACAGCATTCGAGGTGCAATAGGGGAGAAATATACTGGATATACTGAAAACCTGCCTATTTGTGGAGTGCTGCTGGCTCTGGTGGGGGAGATCTTTTGCCGTGCTCATCTTGTTCTTTCACAAAGACTAGCCATGAGAAGTGCTTCTATGAAAACAGTGGGAAAAACCTAGGTCATAGTTTCTTTTAGATCCAGTGGCTCTGTGTATACTTAATGACTTGTTGTTCGAGAAGTGTAACGGATCTGGGATCCAATTCTGTCTCTTAGTGCCAGAATTAGCAGAAGTGAACGGGAGCTGAATGGGTGATTTCTGATTGTTTCCTCTGCCAAGGGCAGACACAGGTAGGATAGCTCAGAGGGGTTTAGGCTCAGACTTTTCATAGCATGCACTATTTCTGGATTTTCCTTCCGGATAATTGTAGGTAGAAGGACACTACCTGTTTTCTGGCTGGAGCGATGGGCTGCCTAGCTACTGGAGACAGCTTTAGCACGTAGCGACATCTGATTTTATGGAGTGATAAAGGTAGAGTATTATTGGTAACGCTAACTACCCTTTTGGGACTGAGCTGCTGCCAGCAGTTGCAGCCAGTGGCCTGCTTCTTGACTAGTCTAATTTTTTGCAGCTTGGCAAGTGGAGTCCATGCTGTCTTCCCCACGTTGGAAGAGCTGAGCTGCCGATGACTTTTCTGCTTTGTCTAGTACTTAGCCACACAACTGTAATTCCCACATCTTCAGAAAAATGGGCCTATTCAATGATACATTTTTCAGTAACTTGACATCAAATCTCTCAGTATTGATCAGGTGCGAGATATTCCATGCCAAGGCCTGCCTCAGCACTAACTTCAGGACCAAACTCCACTTGGTAGCAACAGCTTCCCTCTTAACATGGATGTGGGACCCCACGTGCCTGGCACGCTGGCTGCCTTAGCACCTTGCCAGATATACTTGGACAGGCAAACTCTCTGCAGCCCAAGAGGTAATTGTAGAGGCAGAGGGAGACGGAGGAGAGTCGTGATGTTTTTCAGGCTGCTCTGGAAGCTGGTGTTGCAGGGTTCCTAGGCAAAGCTGCAGACTACTGAAATCTTTCTCATACAATTCTAGAAATAGATGTCAACGTAAGCAGGAGAATTTTGGTGGAAAATAGTTCATGTCGTGCAACAGAAGCAGGCACGGGAAGCAGGGAATGTGGTTATGAAAGAAGTTGGGACTTGATTTCACTTGATTGTTCTAAAAATCACATCAAAGACAAAATAATTTTCTTTATATGGAAGCATTAAAGTAAAGGTATTAAGGTCTTCAGGGGATGATAATTTATTAAATTATGTGAAAAAGAGAAAGTCATATGGTGTGAGTGTTAGTTATAATTGTCATTGTGCCCATGTGAAATAATTATAAACTCAGTGAGAAAGTGGTTTTGGCTGTAGACGTAGCGCATTCGGTTATCTGCGGAAATTAATTGTGGGAGCTTTCAACGGGGTTTGTCTTAACAAAATTATTTTAGCCAGCAGGAAGAAAAAAAAGCTGCTTGGAATCTCTTGAGCAGGGAAGTTCCTCTTTACTCCACAAAAACGCCTCTTAATGCAAGTGTAGGCTGTTTGCTCACTGTACATCACACTGACATCTGTGAGAAAGACTATATAGGGTGTGTTTGCATAAAATTATCATGTTGTTACAGGCATGAAGACAATGGGACAGAGCTGAAACAGAGCTTGTAGTTTATTAGACCAAGCGGTAGTTGTAAAAAACTATACAGGCTTTTAACCACGTGAGTTGATCTTCAAGTCTGTGATAGAAACAGGAAACATAAAAGGTAAAATGAGTTGAGGATGGTTTTCTGAGTTTAATTAGATATGTGCTACTTAAGCCATGTAGAGAAGAGGTAGTTGATACCCCTCTGCAGTGTTAGAAGGCAGTTGACAGCTACCTTATTCTACGAGGGGGAGAGAGAGAGACAGGTCCCTTTCAGCCTGCGGGTATGGATGCTTTAGATGAGGGTGGAGGGAGAGGAATTCTCCTGTTCCATCACATCAACAGAAATATGCTGACACTGGAGTGGGTGTTTCTTTGTGTTTTAAATGAATGCTTTTTGCCTGGAAGCAAGGCAATTGATCTGTAGGTTTTCTGCTGTGGTTTGCAAGCTATCATTTTTTATATTGCCTGTGATATTTTTGATACTGCCTGTGATGTCTAGAAAAATGATGTTGTATAGGAATATTTCAAAAGCAATTTGAAGGGGCTGTGATAGTTTTTGAATTTATGACGGGAGCAAGGGTGAAGTCCAGTTTTCCGTGGCAGGTAGCAAAGACATCACTTACAGGTTTGAGGATACGGGTAACTAAAATCTTAGAAGCAGCTTATGAAGACATTTGGCCTGGTTTATGACCACATTGGTGCCTGTACCTGTGTGCATTATCAGGAAAGTGTTAGCTTTGAAGACAAAGTTGTCTGGGTGGGTAACAAATAGATGAGTTTGTCTTTCAGCTGAAATCCTGAATGTTTATCTTGCTCTTTCCTGAAGACCGAAGACAGGCTTTCATGCTGTATGATGTTGGGATGTGGTCTAACGATGTGTCAGCTGGACTGGGGGAGTGTTAGCTTTATGCCGTCTAGTTTATGCAAGAAGATTTTGTGTCTTTGAGTAATATATGGCGGGGGGAGGAGTATGGGAGCAGGAATGATGGTTTGAGGAGAGTTTTGAAGAGTCCTGGTAGCTCTTCAGTGAACACATTATAAATTTAGAAAGATACCTCATCTGCAGATATAGAGGAGATGATAAGTATATTCCTGAAATAGTAAATTGGGCAATTTGTTGTGGTTTGTTTTTTTTCTTGGAATTAGTGATTTGATGATATCTTTGAGCCTGAGTATGAAGGAGATTTCAGTCTTTTCGTGTTCCCTGTAACAGGTAGAGTCAGCAAGACAACTGATGGCTTGCTATGCTGCGTTTCTCCTTTGCCGATTTAATTGTAATTTGGTGGTTGAATCTTAAGGAGTGCAGAGTTCTTTCGAATCAGCATGTTGTGATGGTGGTGCTTGTTGTGGTTTATATAACTGCTGATTCTTTCCCTAAAGTAATCATAGAACCATAGAATCATTTAGGTTGGAAAAGACCCTTAAGATCATCCGAGAGTCCAACCGTTAACCTAACACTACAAAGCCCACCGCTAAACCATGTCCCTACATGCCACGTCTACACATCTTTTAAATACCTCTAGGGATGGTGACTCAACCACTTCCCATAGTGCCCAGAGGAGGAGTGTGACAGATGCTGTCCGCTACAAGATGTCCAGTATGAAGGGGTTTTTGTTGCTGTTCTCCTTGGAACTATCATAGGGAAGTGTCCTCTTGTGTCATGATACTGGTAATGGAAGATTTGTTAAGATGGAGTTGGCTAAAACTTCCTCTAATTCTCCATATATTCATGTATTAGTATATACTAAGACAATTATTATAGGGAAACCTATTCCGTGCCATAGATCTCTGGTGGATGTCTGAGAAGATGTGAACATAGTCAATCAATAGAACCACTTAAAAATATATTTTAATTCAATATGACTACCTTCTGTGTGGAATGTGCCTGTAAATGATGAAGAGGATCAGATCTTTGACTCTGCAAAAAGACTTGAGCTCTTTTGTATGATGGTTATCCTTCAGTTCTGGTTTTGTGTGGCACAATTGACTCCTGGTCCGAGTGTAAGGTTCTAAAGCGATATTGCAGTGGGAATAATGGTAGAAGCCATAGGAAAAGAGGAGCCGACACTTCTGAGCGTAATCAATTCTGAGCCCATGCTGATCAAAGAAGAATTGTCTATGCTTTTGCTATGGTGCAGTGGAAAAGAGACAGAGAATAGCGGGCATCTCAGTGTCTTACAGTTAATGCACAACCTTATTTGTATTGTTTACCTGGACACTGGTGTATTAAAGTTCTTGAGAGACCAATGTGCTTCTCCATCGTGACCCTGCTATCCCAGTAATATTGTTTTGGTTTCTTTGTGCTGCTGAGTTGAAATACTGTATTCCTTAATAGAGGTCAACATTTCCACTTGTATAAGCTGGCATAGTTCCATTGGAGTTCAGAGGCGTTCTCACTGCAGGATGGATCACTAATTTTCCTCAGAAGAGGACAACAAAGAATACGTGTCATCCAGAGGAAAAATGAAGTGAACCATGTATGCAGATATGCTTAGAATTTCAGTGGCCCTGAAGGGAGTGGCAGTGTTAATTTTGTCAGTCCCAGCCTCTCCTCTGAATCAGTACTGAGCGTATGTCGTGAGTTCAGTTACTTGCATTTCCGTTACGCAGTCACGTCTCGCAGGCTTTTTGTGCTTAACATTCTGCTGGCTGGCACTGCAGATTTATCCTGTTCTGTTAAAGATTCTCCAAATGGTATCCATTAGTTCAGCTTGTGTTCTCTTTCAGGAAACAGCATAGCTGTTGTGTGCTTTGCTGATGGGCTTTGACTTGAGTCCTGAGGAGGTTTTTGAAGACAAGCTTTAGAGAGTTTTACAAGCGTTTTGTGCGAGAGTAATGTAGAAAATAGCTGTTAGTTTGTACTGTGAGCTCTTAATGTACTGTTAGTGAGATAAGCATGTCAATTTAAACAAATTCTCTGATGTTTCCCAGTGCTAATATCATCTCATACAATGGCAACACCTGATGAGATATTAAATTTTTTTTCTCCTGAGAACAAGCAGTTTAATCTATTGCCAGATATTTTTTTTTTCACTTTGGGAAGTTCTTAAATGTTGAAATACCGTAAGTTAACTCACAGCAAGCTTCAAGCCCCACTCATTCATTTGTACGGTGCAGGATTTTTCTCCAGCTACCAGTTTGCATTCACGTTGTAGTGTTCTTTGGATTTTCTAGCGTGTCGTTACTCTGGAATGCCGAAAATTCAATTGCGTGTATTCAGTTAGCCATTGATCACCATCTGATGTACATCTGGAACAGCCCATTCTGGTTGCTTTGTCCCGATATATCTATGCCTTGATTCTTCAGAAAGAGCCAATTTTTCAATTGTATTTGGAATCTGGATCACCAGCACGGGAATTTGAAGGTGTTGAAAGACTCCCAGTGGGAACAGCGAAGATTGAGTATCTCTGTGGATTTGAGCTCCAGAATACTGAGTGAAGGCGCTTATCTAAGTTGGTCAGATTTGTGTTTCTTAAGGTGATGTTATTAGAATTTGCATAGTAACATATATTCAGAGTTTGCTTGGATATGGGGGTGAGAGGAGGAGGCGCAATGGCTTGCAGTGCTCTTGCTAATGACTCAACAAAGAATTTAGCTTAGATGTGGAGGAAGCTGCCGTTAGGATCATAGAGAACAGCTGCCATACGTCAAACTATACATAACACATCTGAAAAATGAGACAAGTTAATTGTCTTGAAGAATAAGCAGCTTCTATTCCATATTTGCTTTGATTCTTACAATTTCTTATATCTATTCCTAATATCTTTCACATAAGTGGAAAAGAAGCAAAAATAAGGTATATGTCCAGTAGCAGTGCATCAAGGCACCTGAGGCAGGATGAAGACCCATGTTTATATGGCAGGGGTACCTGAGATGTAATGTTTGAGCAAGAATCATTGTTGTATCTTTTTTTTAAAGGTCCGACATGTAATTACTTTACAAAAAATATTTCCTAATTTTTTTTATGTCTTTTTTCTACCTAACTGCAGAGATTACTGGTAGGCAGGAAGTCGCCACGTATTTCATGGTTTGTCTTCTCGTGTTTCATTTCCCTTTGCTCGTACACAGAAATAAATCTAAAATGTAATTTAGGTTCTGGTAATCACAAACGATATGTTACAAAATATGCCACAGTATGCTCTTCTAGCAGAGAGATCAGTGTCTCTGTCTCTAAAATACTCAGGCTGCCAGTATTTCTGACTCTGTCCTTTTTTCTTCTTTTCTCCTTCAAAAAGGAATAGTTTCCATGACTACAGTAGTTGAGCGGGCAAAATCTATTCCAAATTTTCCCTCTGCAAGTTTATGAAAAAAAAGGTAAACAAGTTGGTGTAGAAACTATCTCTGCACAACCTGTTTTTGTGAATCCTGACAACAATACTCACTTTACTTGGTCATGAAATACAGTACTGTAAAGGCACTGTCAGGCCCATTTGAGAGCGCTGACACCCGGAATCTTCAGTTGGATCACTACAACTCTTAGGTATAGAGCAGGTTTGTTCATAGCCATAACTGGATGAGCATCTATGATCCTGTTAGAGCCATTGAAAAAATTTATCAGCTGTTTGTAAATTCTGTGGCGGCAGAGAAGTAACTGACGTTGGTGTAACTTAAGCTCTTTCTGTGTTGGCTGATTAAAAACTCAGTTTAATTTACTCTTTTTGCTATAAGGCAGTAACTTTTTGTAACTCCCTTTACAGACGTCAGGCACCTATCTGCTCCTACCCCATCAAAAACTTCCTTTTGGTCACTGCCAGATCTCCCTTTTCTCACATTTTTTTTCTGTCTCACTCCTACACTGCGACATGTCAGACAGATTTTTTTCAAGACTCCTTGCTTCTCCTCTTGTGTCAGGTTGTCTGCCTGGAATTCAGTCATAGACAAATATCAGTTCAAGGAGGAAATCAGGGTTGGAATTAACTACTGTCAGTGCATTGCAGCCATTCCTAAACTTGAGTTCAGACTCATCCTTTTATTTCATCTACTCGAAATGCTGTCACCACTGAAATGAAGACCATTGTGTCGTCATCACTGATTGCCAAGTGTTTAACGTGAAAGCAGTTGCACTAAACACGTGTAGTCCCTCTTATGGACAAGGGGGTTCTCCTGTGATAGGAGAATAGCTGTGACTATATGGAGTCACAGAGAGGCAGGGCTGTAGGACAGAGCATCCACAAAAAAGGGCAGGTATCAAAACAAGAGGAACAATAGAACCAGAAATAGAGAAACTAGAGCCAGTCTGGAAGGAAGTGCAGCTCGGATAATTCAGTTTTCCTTGTCAGCATGTATTGTTGATATTTATTCTCTGATGTTAACGTGGTCTACAGATTTTCACAGTGCTTTACAGAAAGTAAAACGTTTTCCCTTGTCCCAAGACCTGCTGTGCAATCATAAAAAAACAGTGACAGCCAAAAAAATTGGAATATAACAGAAGTTGTGCAAAATAAAAAGACAGTATGAAACAAGAGATTGTGTGTGAAGCCGAGGTGGTTTGTGAACAATGTGAGACATGTCTGGCATGACACAAGTGGGAAAATACACCATAATGGGCAAGAGCTGGTGATAAAGGGAGGAAGGGAAACAGAAAGTAGGAAGACTTAAAGGCAGGACTGACAGCAAGTGGCAAACAGGACATTGAGGGGGTTTTTAGATTGTTTTTTTGCTTTTATCCTTTTCTGGATTCGTGGTGTTACACTTTTCCATCCAAAATTAGTTGGTGCCCATTTACAAACTGGAAATAAATTTTGTAGCTGTGGGGTCACTAATTCACCATGAGCCACAGAAGGCGGTAGAGTTTCGAATTGAAACAAAAATCTTGTCTTAAAACTGTGTCGGAGCATCTGCATCTTGAAATTTCTGGTGTGACAGGGCAGCTCGAAAACCTAAGTAATTGTTAATTTTGTTCCTGTTGAACAAAGGCATTTTGGCTTGTTATACAGCAGGTAAAACATATAGTATCCTTACAAACCATCAGTTTTACCTGCTAGCATCTTACCTGTGTCAGAGACTTCTCTCAGCCTGAGAGACTGTAGATACAGGATTACCCCAGTTGGATGAGAGAGTGCTGAATGAGTTTGAGCAACCCGCGTTGGCTGAGTTAGTGTCAGCGCAGGGGCAGGCTGTGGACTAGCCCTTAGGCTGGGAGGGTAAAGGTGACATCTGTGGCCGCATTGGCTTTCTTCCCTCCCAGAACAGCACCGAGTGACATCCCAGCATCTCCGATCTTCTCTTTCTGTCTGCTTAAAATAGCCTTGCGGAGATCGCAGGGTTAGTTTGGGGAAATTAGAACTTGAGTAGCCTTTTAGGGTTAACCTTTTTACATTGACTTTTTTTTTCCTTCCACGATTATCACATTGCAGATGATGACTTGCTGACAATACGTTTTTAGTGCTTGGTTGAATTGTGATTTTTAATCCGTTGAGAAATGCAGCAAGAAAGGTTGTGAAATAATGTTTCTTTTTCTCCAAACTGACAGCTTTTGTTCTGTTTGTCAGGCAAGCCAGCAAGGCTTGTAAATTATGACTGTGAGGTGGCTGTGGAAGATAGTAGCTGTTTTCTATTTCAGTTTGTAGATCCAAAAATAACAGATTTATCATGTGACTGACAGTTTGAATGTGCTTGGTACTCAGCTCCTGCCAGGTGCACGTACTCTGCATCTGAGTCTGTATTTCCCTAGTTTTGTAAATCACTGTTAAATGAGCAAACTGGACTTTCTCTGGCTTTGCTGCTCAACACAACTTGAAAACTGTCCAAAGTTTATATACCCTGCTGACAGTTCAGGAGCACTGAATGTGAGATCTCTTTGCCAGATTCAGTGTCTTATACCCATTCTCCAAATGCTGGGCAAACATTTTACTCAATATGGTTTAACTACAAATGACGCTTTAACTTCCTTTGCCCATGTGTTTTCTGCCACTGAGTATTGATAGGCACCCCCAGCTCTGATCCATTTTTCTGATGTTTTTTACCTTCCTCTGGCTTCGCTAAATCCTTGAGCATACAAAGAGTGAGTTGTGTGGCATACTTTGGAAACCACGAGGTTGTCATCTCTTAGATGGCACGCACGTATGGGAAAGCATTTTGGCCTGGAGCCCTTTTAAAGCAGAATAAAAAAAAAAACTTGGCTTCTTTCCCTGACCAGGTTGAATTTCGTAGGCTGGCAGTTAACAGAAGTTATTGTCAGCTAGCAGACTACATAGTGAATTAGCGCAAGAGAAATGCAGAAGCAGAAAGTACCGGTTTTACAGTTCTGTTCAGAAAAGGATTCTACAACCGAGTCACTTCCAGAGCCAAGTACAAAGAATTAGCAGAGTATATGCAGATGAGAGGTATGTAGGCATACTTATATATTCAGCATCCTCGTGAATATTTTGGTCACCAGGCAAACTGGAATGGCACCCATTATGAGAGGCGTGCCAGGCGATGCGTGCACAGTATAGCTGGTTCCACGTTGTCTTTCTACAGTATCCTTGCGCTGTCTTTGTGAGTGAGAACGGCGACGGGAAAAGAGTTTATCTTCCATCAATATACAGAACTGATCAGTGGATTCCAAAATGGTTCTTGTTAGGGATCGCCAGCTCATGTAATTAGAAAGATAACTAACTTGAGGTTCAAGCTGCGGATGAGAGAGTCACAGAGGTATTTTTGTACGACTTGAGCCAAAAGGGCGCAGCCTGGCGCATCTGAATTGTCAGCTCAGTCAAGAGATTTTGGTCTGTGCAAGGTGTAGAGCTTCTGTGTACACAGGCTTGTGGTTTGTGGTGGTGATGGAGCTGGAGAGGATAGTCACGTATAAGAACTACTAGAGGTTTTGATGGAAGAGCACTTTGTTGACATGAACTCATTTGATACTTTCAGGTGTGTAACTGTTTTAAAAGAAGATATCAGCAGAGCAGGTTCAGCCTAGTAACAGAAGAATTTGTCAGCAAGTAATAGAGGGCAAATTTTATTGCAGACCCTCCTTTTTCGTAATAGATTCCCGCCTGTGATTTCTGTTTTTCCCAGCAGTTTTCCAAGTGTGTAGCTGCTTTTGCCACATAGTGAATTATTTTGCTATTTTACAGTTTTAACCAATAGTATAATTGGCGAAATTATAATATAGCACATTTGGAGCCACCAGTGACAGATGTTGAGTGAACCTTTGTTGTAAATATGTTTCCTAAAAATAAGTGTTCCAGCCTTTTTTTTTTCTGTGCAACTTCTTTTACGTTGTCTTAGGTATTATGGCTCGATCATCTTCCTTCAGAACACTCATCTGAAAGTTTGGCAGATAAGAGCTGTCTCAGCATGACTGAATTGTAAAATAGATTTCACAGCAAAGTGTTCAAATCTAGTTGCCCTTAGAAATACAAATTCATTGTGCTTCCCGGTTTATCTTTGCTGGAAAGGGCTGCTTGGCTTTGACGTTTCAGGCAATGACTGCAGTACTTTAAACAGAATGAGTAATACGGATTCAAAATTGGACTGCAGATGTCGTGGATGTGAAGATGGTACTATTCTAATCCTTTATGGGTGACAGTAAAGGGACCGGATACGTTGTGGGCTTGGACTTTGTGTTTGCTTTTTTAAGAATAAGCGTGAGTGCATTGGGATCTCTGAATAAGTTCTTAAAGTTCATAAATATCTAGGCATACGCTGTCTGGGGGAAGATTCCTGTTGAAGTAGTTTCTTCTAGCTGTGGCGAAGATCTCTCTGTTTGACTCCCATTTCAATAAGCACAGTTAACGACTGCTCGTGTGAGCAGTTCTTATTCCTTTTTTTTGTCATTTCCATACATTTTCAGACCAAAATGTGTGTAGAGCTCTTTAAATCACCTTTTCTTGTTTAACGTATGGATAACCAGAGAGCGTTGGTCTGATTTCTGAAAAAATGTCGCTCAACTAAAACATATTTCCATTTAACCGGGGCCTTCAGAGAGCTGTATTTTGCCAGGTGGGAAGTAGAATAAGTATCTTGTAGTGAAGAAACCTGGATTAAAATGTTACAGTAATAATTTCAGTGACGCTATAATGAAATGATACAGGAGATGTGGACATTTTTTAGTAAAGATGTGCCACGTATGCTCTTCTCTGTTCTAAAATATTTAATATCGAACTGTAAAATCCATAATATGAATTGGACAATAAACTTCTTCATTTTCAGAGGACTTTATTTCACTATCAGAACCGTAAGTCTTACAAGGGAAGTTTGATTGCAAGCATCTTCCAGTGCAGTACGCTAAATGAACAGTACTGTGCAAGCAGAGAGCAAGACATGTATTTTCTGTTTTTAACTGGATTTTGCCTGCCATAAATTTATTAAATATATGAAAGCATGCGCACGCTGAACGGTGGGCCTGGTTCTCCAAGAGTTATCTTTGAAAAGAAACCTGTCTTTCCTGATTAAACACTGAAATGTAAAATAGAGCCACGCATTTTGAACTTTTGTCTTAAAATCATCCAGTTTTAATGGTACATCTTTGAAGTTCAAGCGCTACAGAATTCACTAAATGATCTTGCCAGTGATGTTGAACTCTCATTGAAGGACTAGGATAATAATCCCAAACCATTCAAGCGCTTCTGTCCTCTCTCAGGTTACTTCATTCCAACACAGGATAAGAGATCCTGTGTTGAATATCTGGCAGTCAGTTACCTTGCTTTGGCTGCAACATTCCCAAAGGCCCAAAAAGAGGACCTGCTCCCATTTAAAATGCGCTGAGGCAACAGCCTAGTTTGACCTTTCTTTTTGGCTTTGCTGCTTAGGGTTCATGTCGTCTTGGGATGTGAAGGGCCTCCAAAGGGCACCAGCTGGAGCACCTCGCTGGCAAGGTATTTGCTGGGGCAGGATGCCTGTGTTTGACCCCTCTGCGGCACGCGCAGTCTTTGCCGCCCCATGCAGTGCAGGAAGGAACGTTTTGAGCTCAATCGGTCATCTCTGCTGTGATGAGGAAGCTCACGGAAGGTTTTGGAGGCTGATTTATTTATTCTGTGAAACATCCATGGCGATAGTAAAACAAGTAAATGATGACTTGTGTTGCAGCTGGGGAGGCAGCTTGATTGTATTTCCTAATCCAACTGTTACCAGTTGATTGCAAGAAGCTGTGAGCTGATGGAAACTCAAAACAAATAGCTGGAACTCTATATGGTAGCAGGAAAAGTGCAGCAGTCATCCATTATGAAAGTGTTTTGGTCTCCTTAAGCATCAGCTCTGAACGTTTTCTCAGAGGCCACTGAATTTCTCTGTGTTTTGAGGAGGAATAGACCTGATCCGGAGTGTAGAGTAGCCATTCCTGACATCAGGTCTACCACTCTTCGTTAGGGTCGTCTTGGTTATTTTCTGGGGTTTCGGCACACAGGCTTGGTTCCAAACCTAGGAAGGACATACAAAGTTTCTTGTTCGTTACAGTGCCCTTTGACTTGTCCTGTTTGGGGGAAACTGTTTCTGCATGTTAGTGCATGTATGGAATTCCTTTCTTTTACACCGTTTTCATGGAAAACTTTCACTATTTTTAAAGATTCTTTCTGGAGAGAAGTTTTCACTCTAAAAATCATATTATTTTTTTCCTGTTCAAAAGTATTGAAGAGAGGAATAGGCACTGTTTGTAAATAGAAATGTATCAATGTCTGCCTTTAGAAACTTGGAAGTTACATGCCAAAAGGAGGGGAAAAAAAAGGGTAAGAATGAGAAGGTCTAGTTTCATTCTAAAATTTGGACTGGTAAGTGAGGTCAACACAAAAAGAAACAAACAAAACCCACAAAAAACCCTACCAAAATACACTTCAAAATTTGCTTAAGGCAAAATAACTTTTTCACTCTTTTTTTTTTTTGTTAGAGTGCTTGCCTGGAATGTGGACCTGAAGTAGAGAGAAGAAAAAGCACTTAAAAAATTTTATGGTTAAAGTTTCATAACCCACTTATACAGAAATTTTGCTTGATACAGGAGAAAGAGATTTGACTCTTGTCATTCCTAAAAATGACTTCTTCAGAAAGTGCAGCAGTGATAGTTGTCTGAAACCGAGGGCAGTGAGTTTGAAGTCAGAGAAATTACTGTGAAAAGGATTTATCTATACAGCCATCTAGGCTTTTCTTTTTGTGTATATACATTTAGATGTGTATCTGTGTGTGTGTATAGAATGTGTTCGGCTCCATACATCAGTGGTGATTGTTGAGGGTGAGCTATCGCTAGTGTTCTTGTTAAACGTGGTTTTCAAGGTTACCAATTCTCTCCACTGATGGAGATCTCGGCACTAAATAACCAGGGTATTTCAAACACACAGATCAGTGCTTTGTTTAACAAGATCAGTTTCAGCTTTTTTCCCTCTTGCCGTGCTGGGATGAAGGAAATAAGGCAAAATGCTAATGTTGGTGGCATTACTTACTGAGAAGGATCAAGCAATGCAGATAGAAATAGCAGTGAAACATAATAAACAGAGCTGCAGCTGTAGTTTTTCTGGAGAAAGGCAAAGATGACCCAAGTTTGTCACTTATAGAAAGTAGGTATAATATAAAGCAGGTTTTCAGAAAGATTTTAGTACTATATTTGTTGCAATATATATATGTAGTGATAGGTATGAGGAACGTTTAGTGTCCCTTGGATTTCTACAAGATTCAGCAAAGAGGCTTTCTTAATATAGGAAAGCTGGTTGCTGAGATTGCCGAGAGTCTCCATTTCACTGCCTGCCCCGGGAGGCTGGAGGCTGGGAGCTTCCCTTCCTGTTTCGGGCTTCCACTTCGTCATCTGCGAGCTAATAATAGTACTGTAATGAAGTAGTGGCTTGAGAAAGGGCAAGTGTCTTGAAAAGGATGTGTGTGCCCCACGCGAAGAATCTTGAAATTTAAGACTATCAAAAATTGCCATTTGTTATCCTAGGAACCCATCTCTTAAGAGTCGATTTAAAAAAATCTGTGTTTTCTGTGGTTTTGGCAATCTGTTCTAGGGTAGAATATAATGGAAGTGATAAACGTTAAGTTCCATTGTTGATTAAAAGAGTTATTCCTGTAGGGAAAGAATAATTTTAAGTATTTACTTGGGAAGTGTCTATTGAAATAGAAACTTGGAAAAGAAAGTAGAATGCTTTTCTTCGCTTTTTGAAATAGGTATAAAAATGAATGCCCGGTCCTTCAAGTGTATGATGACAGAGCATCGCTCATTGATCATTACAGTCTGAACTCGCACACAATATTAGTGGTGAATGACTATCTGGGTTCGTGTAAATCTGACTAGAATGAGTTTCGTTTATTGCCTTTTTTTTCCTGCTGAAGTCAGCAAAGAGTCTTGTTAAATAGCTGTAATTACATATATCTCTCGGTAGTCACAAATTTATATTCGCATCTGGCTAAAATTTTTCATCTCTGCTAAATAGGTTTGTTTCAAATTATTTACAGTTTAAGAAGGCATTTTTGACACTAATGTTTACCTTGCCAAACTAGCTGTAAACAGAATTTATAGGGAGAGGTTTGTTTACTGCATTTTCTGTCTGTACAGCTGCCAGAGATCGGGTAGTAAACTTGGAGGATTTTTCTGAGCTCACGTTGCAGTAAAACTATCATTTTATTACACGACCAGGGGTGAATTATAGTCTTTGTTATGAAAATAGGGCAACTGTATAAACTAAAAAATAAATTCGTAGTTGATCAAGAGGTGTGTTATGACAGAGTTTCCAGAGGAAGAAGCACAGGCTTTTAGATGCGAGTCCAGTCTATTTTTGGAGGTCTTGCAATTGACTTTCACGCTCAGCCTTTTCATAGCAGTTCACAGACACTCATTACTCTCTCTCTCTTATTCCTGCTCCCTTGAGTCACCTGTTTATACAGCCACTCTTCTGCCAGTGACTGAAGTTTCTCTTAAGAAGGCTGATATATCATCAATACTAACCTTGGTCTTCCAAGGTAAGGATTTTATGTAGCAAGCACCAGAGAGAGGACCTACATGTGGTATCTGTAATTTCATTGTAGTAAAATGCGTAGTTGGCTGTCTGTAAACAAAAGCTTCTCTCTGGTGAATAGAAAAAACCCATCAGTGCTATTTAATTTACTCAGTGCAATGAATTTACGTATTGACTTCTTGAAGTAGTTGGACACCTTCCATTTGATAGAGGACAAGGATAGAACTGCAGTCAAGATCCTTGTATCTCCAAATATCGCTGTACAAAGGATTACTTGAGTAGTTTTATTTTCCTCCGTGGTATGTAAAGGACTGGGAATGGATCATAAAAGTCAAAGGCTTAAGAAGTCTTTGGTTTTCTGATTTTAGACTGATGCTTTTTTATCTCTTGCTTTGGCGGAGAGAGAGAAAATTCAGAAAAGCAAACGGAGATCAGAAGCTGGAGAAAATGGTTGCCCAGATAAACTTTCGGTGTTAATGTTTTCTAACTCCTACTCAGTGATTTTTATGATGTAACTAATGAGATTAAAATATGAGAAGAGAAAAGATTAAAATGATTCAAAGTACTTTTACATAGCTCAGATGAGTCTCATGTAGGCTTTTCTTCTTAAAAGAAGTTGGGTGATCAAGTAATATGGATTAGCTGAGAGATTTGTCTGCTGAAGTATATTTGCAATATATGTCCATAAACGATAGAGACAAAACATTTAACTGTTGAAAGATCATGTTTTTTAAATCCTTTGGCTTTGCATTTTATTTGTTCAATACTTTCTTAATGGAAGTAAGGGATATTTTAGTTGTGGCCTTTATGATGCCCTGTTGTGGCTGAACTAAATGAGAATGAAAGATGCCATTCTGACAGTTGCTACAGGAGGTTTGCTTTCTGCTACGTGTGCTGTTAGGCTATAAATCACACATCTTGTTCCTCCTGACGTAAGGTTTAGTTGGGTGAAAGTCTCTGGCCGGAATGAAGTCAAGTGAGACTGGATCTTTGATAGCCTTATCACCTAAGCTGCTTCATATATGCTTTAACTAGTGAGTGCAATATCTTTGTTTATGCATGTGCCTAGCATGATGTTAGCTGGGTCATAAAAGTTATATGCCTCACTAATGAATAAGAGAAGAAATAATTGTTACCAAATGACAGCATGGATGATGGTGGAAAGCGCCTGGTCCAACCCACCCGTTCAAAGCAGAAGTCAGCTAGAGCAGGTTGCTCAGGACCACTGGAAGAGTCTGGCTCCATCTTCTTTACTCCTCCCAGCAGAACCTGAAGAACAGTGGTAAGATCGCCCCGAGCCTTCTCTTCTCCAAGCTAAAGAACCGCAGCTTGTTCAGCCTCTCCTTGTATGACAGGTATTGCAGTACCTAATCATCTTCATGGCTCATCAGTGGAATTGCTCCAGTATGTCCCTGTCTTTGTTGTACTGGGGAGCCTGGAAGTGGAACCAGCACTCCAGATGTGGCCTTAGAAGCACTGACCAGAGCGAAAGGATCACTTCCCTTGACCTGCTAGCAACAGTCTTGCTAAAGACAGCTGAGGTTGCTGTTGTCCTTCTTTGCCGCAAGGGCACGTTGCTGGCTCACGTTCAGCTTGTTGTCCACCAGAACAGCAGCAAAGCTGCTTTCCAGGCTGTCGACCCCCAAGCGTGTAACGGTGCCTGGGGTTATTCCTCCCTGGGTGCAGTACTGGGCATTTCACAGTTTTGATAATTTGGGGTGATACAGTATTTATTTTTACTTTTTTTTCTGTAAATTAACATTTTGATCTGAAATAGTTTCACTATGAAAATTTTAAAATGGAACTTCCTAACAGTTTCAAAATTACCTGCAGGGACAGTCATGAGAAAGTTTTTTTCCCTTTGAACATATTTTCGGGGGAAATCCCACCATCCTGTCCCAAACGTCAAAGGTGGACTAAAGCGTTCTTCGCAAAACTCCTCATCACCTTTAGCAAACAATTATTCTTATTTGTGGGATGTATTTGGTGTGTTATTTATGCAGGAGTAGTGTAATTGAAATACTTCTTATTCTTCTCTGCCTGCATGGTTTCCAAGACATACGGTGCCAACAGGTTTTTTGGCTTTTTTTACTTATTTAGAGCACTTGTACATTTTCGTTGGCTTTGTGACTAAGCTTCTGATGCTTGCATGCTTTCTGCTCTGTACTTGGTCAGCAAGACTCTGTAAGTGAACGTCTACAATAAGCAGGAATTAATAAGAAAAAAAGCTACAGGATTTTGAATGTTTACTTTGCTTGAAAAAAGTCACTCTTCTTAGAACGACTAGTGGTTTGGCTGATTTATCTTTTGGGAAATACACTGATGCTCTTCATGGAGTAGCAGAAAACTTGTGTCATGCCTTTCCTCATTCTTGCTAAAAGGGAGAATCAGGAAGAGGGGCTGAGGACCGTCCATTTGGGAAGGTTTCAAAGAATCAGTGCGCTTTGTGAAATGCAGAAATCAAAATTTGTGTAGTCAGGTTTGAACTGCCGAAATAAGGGGTTCATATTCATAGGAGGTGAAGATTATCAAAATAACGGAAGGTTGTACAAAACACTTAAGGAGAATTTTAGGAGTCCAGCTTTAAAAGCCCACTTAGCAAACCAGAACCTGTATTTCTTCATGATTTCAAAATTTATAACTAAGCGTATGTAACAAATTTTTTCATTATCAGAAGGAAATGGTGAAGAAATTTTGTGAAGTGGTTCTGTCTCTAGGTATGTTATTGGAATTGGATGATACGGTCTCAAAGAATGACTAAATAACTTGGTTCCATTAGAAATATCATAAGGAAAATACAAACTTCTTTCTAGATAAAAGTGGGCAATTGTTCATTCAGCCGCTCGGTGAAGGTGTCCTTAATCAAGACAGAAAAAGCAAAAGCCTCTCCGCTGTACCCAATGCACAGAGAGTTGCTTTATAAAACAACTTTTTGTCTCATGCGGGTTTTATTGTATTTTTATTTGAAGTTACTTAATTTTTTTTCCCCACCCCTTGCAAATAAGTGTTCATTTCCTATGCAACTGGAGTTCAGAAGTAGTGGTGCATGCTGTCTTCTGCTGATGTGGTGGTACGTGTTTCCTTTTGATGTCTTCTTTTTTCTCACTAGAAACTTCTGCCTCCTTTTGTCCCAGTATTTTCCTCAGTGGAAAAAAAGGGAATAGTAGACTTGAGGCTCAGGAATGTGCCATGAGATACGCAGGATATCCTCTAAGATGCATAACCCCTGTGTTTGTAATTACTGCAGTGCTGCATATGATGCCGTCCTTGACAGAAACGTGGCCATTAAGAAGCTCAGCAGACCATTTCAGAACCAAACTCATGCCAAGCGAGCTTACAGGGAACTGGTCCTCATGAAGTGTGTGAATCATAAAAATGTAAGTTTTCAGTAGGTAACTGGAAACATGGTATGTATATTGGTTTGTTAGAAAGAAAATTGTTTTGTTGGGTGCCTTTTTAAAACAGAAGAGATGAAAAGTGAGTTATGCTCAAGGGCTACAGTCTTTCTGGTGCTGTATGCCCACATGAGAGAGTGAGGACCTTCCATGTGCTTATTTAAAAGCTATGCCAAATTATGCAGAAATGCGTTAAGTGGCTCCATCCTCTTGTCACTGGGATTTGTGACTCAAAAGCTGTGTCTCTTGAGTTGGAGTACCCATGCACAAGTGTCACTCCTTGTTCTGGACTTCATCTGAAACCTGGTCATATAGATGCGTTGTATAGATTATACAAGATGAGGGGTCATCATAGCGAAGGTTGCTGCAAAACTGCCAAAGAAAATAAAGAACCAAAAGCACTTTTCCATTCTCATGTATTTGTGTGTAAGCTAATGTTGCAGAGCCAGGGACTCTGAAGCCTCAACACATTGTTCCATTCCTTCTAACACAGTGTTCTTGTTGAAATAAACAGCACTAGCAGGTTCTAGACTTTCCTCCTTCTTACACTTACTACCTATTGTGTAACATTTAGTATCCATAACGAATGAAAATACTCCTACGCTGCAGCAAAAGAGTTATACCAGGGCTGTGTGTTAGTTGTAACCATCTATCTGTTAGTTAGAACTATCTGCCTGGCACTGTGTAAGCTTGCTTTTCTGTAGTGAGATATGGAGGATTGCCCCGTTGCATTGCCAAGGGTTCTCCCCAGAATTTAATTTTCCTCCAATTCCTCGGTTTCTGATGTGGCTTGGTGCCATATCTGTGTGCCCCTTCCTTTTCATTAGGAGTGAATTTTTCAGTTGGCTACATGTTTACTCTTGCCTCAGATCCTGCAATAATGACCCTTTCTCCTAATGCAAAGCATAAATGAGCTTGAAAAGCGTGATGTGAGATTTGACACTTGTTCTCAATCACAAATTCACATGGAAAGAAAAAGGACTGACCCTAAAATGGCAAACAGCAGGACTTGTCACCTATAGTGTCCTCTGCCCTGTATGTGTCCTCTGCACTGGCAATGTATCCTTACATTTCCACTGTGTTGATCGGGACTGTACCTGTCTCTTCCCTATTGACTTGGATGGAAACTTCCCTCAGTCAGACCAACGCACGGGGCTTTGGAAATGCAGGAGTGAGTGAGTAGTTCTCCCTGGAGGCGGGAGAGTGATGCATTCTCGCTTCGTGTTTCTAATGGACTGGAGAGAGCAGAGGGCAGCAGGAGCGGTATTAATTTTCAATATATAATTTCAAAAATGCTGCATAAGAGCTGATAACAGCACTGCGTTGGTGGGGTCAGGGTTTTAATCTGTCTGTACAGAGAAGTGCAAAGGAGGGAGAGGATTGCAAAGGCACCTATGCGGAGGCAAGAATCAGTCAGAATATGTGGAGCAGACAGAAAGAATATTGAACCATTCCTGTTAGAAAGCCTGGGGAGGTGATGGAGACCCGGAGGGAGACATTCAGATGTTGTCTTTGTGGTGGCTGTGCTGATACCTTTTTCCTCTGTTGCCTACACAGAAGGAAAGTGCAGGAAACTCAGAACCCTGAGGTCACTTTTTTTTCTCTGTGCTGTTTCACATATTCTTAGCAGTGTCTTTCAACAGCCCAGCCCATTTGGGGGAAAAAAAAAAAAGTAAAAAAGGAGTTGCAGTATGCAAGATGTCTTTGCCCAGAATGTGTCTGCTGTTTTAAAGTGCTTCTACTAAAAAGCGGTACCTCTCACGATGGAATTTGTGTCAGCGTGTGTGCGTATGTGCCCTCAATGGAATTGAGGCCATGTCGGAGAGAAGGAAGGTCTTCTGTTTAATAAGATGGTCCTTGATTATTTGTCCCCTCAGATGAGCGTTCTTCATACATGAGAAATTTCCGGCTGCGGCACAAGGACTGCTATGCTAGATTGAGCTGAAGTTGGTCTTCGAACCTGTAACTTCAAAATTCAGAGGACTGTCTCACCTTTAGCTTTTTGGTTTGTCACTGATCGTCACTAATCATTCTCTCAGAAACCGTTTCAAGTGCACCTAGAAGAAGTCTTAGAGATCTGCAGTATTTTATTTTGAATGTTGCTAACTTTTTACTGATCTATAAAGTGAGAAGTGTTAGTATAAATTGAACAGTGAAAAAGCAGAGTTTATCCTTTAACACACACTTCAAAATAGGTCCAAGTGCTTACGTTTATCACTTCTTTTCATCCTTTTGTCTTACTTTGCTTTTCAGATTATCAGTTTATTAAATGTCTTCACACCACAGAAATCTCTGGAGGAGTTCCAGGATGTGTAAGTAACACAGGCAGTAATTAAACTAAAGCTTTAAAGATGCATGGGGCATTATAGCGTACCTTGAACACAATAACTCAGCAAAATACAAAGGTTTTAAGCCCCTCTGACAGGGATCATGTGTAGCCGACACTGTGGGTAGACAGATATTCTGCATTCCCGTATTGAGAGCACTTTGGACACCTCTAAGGTGCCAAATATCAAGTTTCCTAAGCGTTGTAATAGCGCGCAAAGCCTGCTGGTGGCTCTTCCTGAGAGGGTTAGTGTTTGCGTTTGCCTTCACGTGCAGAGGAAGGCATATGCATTTGTGGTATTAGCTTGCTTGGGAAATGCTGGTTGTTACGTGACTCCCTGACGTGTGTGAGGTTTTGAAATGTGGCACTTTATTCTGAAATAATTTCCTGTAAAAGACTGATGTGAAATGTTTCCTCATTTCATATTTGTTTTGATATAACTTTTGACTGCATAAGATTACTTGCTTGGGGAACTAGCGCTAGGTGTAGAGGACAACTAGCACCTCCGCTGAGCATTGCCCTATTGCACAAGCACTACTGGGCGTAGTATGAACCTGCCCCGAATGAAATTTTAAATATTCAGTGTTTTATACAGTTGTTTGCCTTTTATCTTCCAGTCTTTCCCATTTTCTGTATACATTGTATGGACACGTATTATCGGTACTGATAACAGAGAGATAGCAGTGACTGAAGTCAGGTGACTACTGTTTGGGTTTTGGTGTATGGAGTTTCCACATAATATTGTTACTGCAGACTTGTGCAGAGCAGAGGAGATAACTAGTGCTGGAGAGAAGACAAGGCGTGCAGCTCACATTGAAATGGAGAGCTAGTGTTTTCCCCAAAGTTTGAGAGTGCTTTAATGTAACATTACAGTTACAAATCAGCTGTGCTTGTGAGATGTCTCATAAGAAATGAGCTGATGTGTTCGACATATTAACTGACTGCTAAAGGGGTTTGGGTTAACGTCCTGCTGAGGTTGGCAGTGAAGCTTATCTATCAGAAGCACGAGACCAATTAGTTGTAATGAGACTTGTGCGAAGTCGTGCAATCTTAGGATTGGAGACATTTCACATGGGGATGCGTATTTTAGCCTCTTGGACATCTTTACTGCTCTCCGATTCCTACACATACTGTGGTAGCCGTGCCTCATAATGGTCAAAAGCTGAGCAGTCGTGTCGGTGCTTGTGGCTCTTCTGTTTTCTGCACGTTTCAGTGTCGTGCTGCCTGTTTGCCCGTGTAGGGTACAGTCTGTCACGGGGAATGCAGCAAGAAGGGGCCAGCGATCCACCTCTTTTGCTGGGACGCTGAAAGAATGGTGTCTCTGCAGTGAGATGGTGCAGTGAGAAACAAATGCCACGATGGCGCTGTTGTAAGCGGGCCTGGTCTTCAGCTGTGTTACTCCCAGTCATCAGAAATAAAGTGAATTCTAAAGCACGAAAAGGCATTGTTACTTTTTTGAGATGATGCTGTGGTTCCTCTTCAACACAGACAATAACACTATGCCTTTGCTTTTTCTTTCAGTTACCTGGTAATGGAGTTAATGGATGCCAATCTGTGCCAGGTCATTCAGATGGAGCTAGACCATGAGCGAATGTCTTATCTACTGTACCAAATGCTCTGTGGTATCAAGCATCTTCACTCTGCAGGAATTATTCACAGGGTAAGGGGCCTTGGGTTTAAAACTTAGGGCAGCATATGACATGAAGACTTTAGAAACCGCTTGAGTTTCTTGTGTATTGTGGATCAAAGCCCTGCCTCCCAGTAAAATGACTATAAACTTACAAGTCATAGGCCATCCCCTTAGCAGGAGTAGCTTTGTGCTTGTATTAGGAATGAGATTATTTGCGAACTTAATCAGGCAAAAAAAAAATGTGATTATTAAAAGTAAATAATAACCAAATAATGAGCACTGGAAGTCATCAAAGTGATTATGATCTCTGAAACGTATAGATAAATGTTGTTTCTCCTGCAAATGCAGCTGACTACATCTACCACGCATGACATTCAAACGCTTTAAATTGATGTTGTAGCATGGTTCCAAGTATTGCTTGATCAGGATCCGCAGAGGTCAGGGCATACGGAGTTGGCATTTGCAGTCATTTACATGTGCTAAAACAAATGAAAAGACTGCTAAGTCTATATTAAATGCCCCCTGTCATTTTGCTTTTCCACATCGGAGTGCTGTGCCTGGTAAGGATGCGGTACCTGGCTGTGAATGCCGGAGATCGTACGACGTGTGATGGTTGACAACAGAGGGAACGGTGATGTGACTGTGTGAGCAGGAGGCAATTCTGAATGGATTGAAAATATCCTGAGTTAACTTCTTTATTGAAATGTGCTTTTACTAATTTGGGATTTCCAGCTGAAAAAACAAATCCAAATCTTCTGTTCTAAAAGGAAGAAAAGAAGGGGGCTGATAAAATGGTTTACAAAGTGGATGTTGCTTTACAATATACAAAGGTCTCCTTTCTTGGCATGTTGTATGTTTAGCAAAGGATGATAGATTTGGCTTCCAGATAGTCATACAGCAAAGGATTAGCTGAATTACTGTAAATGAAGCATTAAGGTATCTCCACACATACAGCTGGAATGTCTCTGTTAGGCTCAAAGCATTTAAAAAAATACTCAAAATGGTACTCTAAAACTAGTCCTAGTTAAGAAACTAGGACTAGTGAACTGCTGAACATAATTAGTTTAACACCAGTGGGCTCCTGCTATCCAGGTAAAGCCCGACAGTACACCAAGAACATCTTCCAGAAGAGTTTGCCTAGAGTAGCAAGGTTTTGCTGTGTATTTACAAGTATTTCCGATAGTAACTGTAAGTGTCAGAAGAGTAAAAGAGTATTTGAAGGGTGACCTAAAATATCAGTCCGTACCACAGCTGTGCTTGGCTTTATGAAGGACAGTCATATGTCTTTTCGCTATCTTTTGCAGGATTTAAAACCAAGTAATATTGTGGTAAAATCTGACTGCACGTTGAAGATCTTGGATTTTGGACTGGCCAGGACTGCAGGCACTAGCTTCATGATGACTCCGTATGTGGTGACACGTTACTACAGAGCACCTGAGGTCATCTTGGGAATGGGCTACAAGGAGAACGGTAGGGCTGCAATTTCATAGCAAGCACAGTGCGACCTGAAGTGTAAGGTCTGCCTCTACAATTGTAAGGGGCACCAGAAGAAGAAAAAGAAAACCTAATGGGAAATGACGTCCTGAATTTAAAAGGCAGGTCATTTAGAGCAGTTTCTCACTGTTGCGTACTGCAGCTACGGAATATATTTGGGATGCAGTGCTGGTGAATTTATCCATGTGGGATTGCAGAGTAATGAGAAACTTGTTCTTAGTTAGGGTTGAACTTAAATCCAATTAGCTCTTTCTGACCAGAATGTCTTTGGCTTCTGTGGCTGTGAAACGGTGTGAGAATAGCTGGAACTGCTGAACAAGTGATGTGTTCTAAATTTGAGTCTGGGTCTCTGAAGTGTTTGAGGGAAGAAGAATAGGTGCAAGCTGAAATAGGGAATCCTAGCCCTTCCAGAATTTCTCCAAATCCAGAGCTAGATCTGAATTTCAGGAACGGTTTCTGTCTTTATTGTAGGTTTAACTCAAGTCCCAGGTTTTGCTGACAGGTTTCACGTGGTCAAGATCTAGGTAGAAATTTTGCATTTTGAGTCGTCTTTTTTTAAATGAAAAATAGTGTTGGAGAAAAGAGGGAAAAGCTGAAGCTAAAAAAATCATGCATCTAATTTGTATGTGATCTCCCTAGATGTAAAATGTCAAAATGTCTGTTTGACAAGGAGACTTCTCAATGACAAATACAGCACACGTCAAAACCAGGAATTTATTAAAAAGTCTCCCACTTAATTTACGTTGAAGAGGTTATCTAACCTGTGGGAGAACTTTTACTAACAGCCAACTGCATTCTGTAAAGGGCAGTGAAACTGATTTGGGAGCTGATTCCATGACGTAAGCAAGAATAAAGGCATGCTTGCACAACCTTTTCCAAAATTAGCAAGTCACTGCATGAATTATTTGTAATGTTTATGAATTTACAGTACACAATTTAATGTGAAAGTCTAAAAAGTAGCAAGTTATTAAGCGGAGTCTAAGCGTACGGAATAATTTCTGAAAAAGGAATAGTCTTCCTTGAAGTATTTTGTAGTTGATATTTTTGATGGGTGCCACTAGGAATTTGAACTAGGCTCAGCACATTTTAGGGAGTTCCTTAGTCGATATCCAGAGTTCCTTCGATTGTGAAATGAATTATTTTGCGTTTTTTTTTTCTCTCCAGACATTTAGTAGATGGTTACCATTGTTGTTGTTATTGTCCCTGAAAGGACAGAGAAAGCACTTGCTTTTCACATGATTAAAATCGCACCAAGAAAAAGTTAGAAACACTTTTGCGATGAAGTACACAGCTGGGAAGGTACTAAGAATGTTTGCCACATCCAGAGGTCCTGATCAAATGCCCGTTAACAGAGAGACTTCCTTTGACTTCCCTGGGCAGTGAATCTGGCTCAAGATGAATGATCTCATCTTACTTGTACAAAGCGAAAATAAAGTAAACAGAGAAAGGAAACCAAAATACTTGAAAATGAAGGTCAGCTGTCTGAGGAGCCGCTCTGCTTGGAGGCTCTGATCCAGCTCCCAAGGAAGTCAACAGAAAGGGTTCTTCTTTGCTTCCCTGCTCTGGCCTATGCTGCCACATTACTGAAGCTCCCCTACTTTTTTTTTCCTCTGACTGCGTACACTGCCTGTATAAGGACTGTTCACTGCTTTCATTTTCTTTCTGCACTTGGTTGGCTAAAGATGCATAATTATCACCAGTTTGCTGCACTTCTGTGGAAGGTCCCAAAACTGTCACTATGAAGAAAACTCTGCCACTGCCTCAGGCATGCTCTTGCTGTCCCATGCCCCTGATACCTGTACCCTCCTTTTCCCAAATGGAACATTTCACCTTTATTTTGTTTTACCAAGAAATGAGTTGTTTGTTTGTTTCTTTGGTTTGTTTTGGATTGCTTTTGAAGGATAAAAAGGGGGAAGAAAAAGAGGAGAAACTGGTTGCGTAGGTCAAACATGACCACGGAATGAGGATTCACAGCTGAGAAACAACGTAGTCTTTTAAAGCATTTGAAAGCAGGTTTTTCCCCTTCCCGTGGAATACAGGTCTTTTCTTTCTGTGCGTACTACGTCACTCCCTATCTAGCCTTTTTTCTTGTAAGACTTAAAGGGCAAAAAAACCCCACCCAAGTCAAGCTGATAACGTAACGCTGCATAGTGCATCTAAAAGCTGAAGGCAGGATCAGGAAGATGAGAACTGCTCTTAGTTCCTTGGTGCTTGGCCTGCGAAGCATTTGTTTTGGCATTTATTTTGAGTACCTACGCAGTTGAAAAGCAGAGTCCGCACAGGTGACACTCTCCAGTTCTTTCCAGTCGGTATGTAGGTACAGACAGATAGATATAGACAGTTACCTATAGATAGGACATAGGTACAGATGCTGAAGCAGGAGTTTTAAATAACCCTTAAGGGTGGTATTGATCCATATGGCCTTTACGTGAGCAGTTCCATTTGGAACCTCTTGTGTACTGCTGCAGAGAGACTCAGTCCTGCAGGACAAAGCCTGGAAGCTGCCTTGGTTGCAAGCAGGATTTATTCCAGATGATCGTTGTCTGGGTTTGGGGTTTTTTTGCTTTTGGGTTGTTTTTTTCTTTTTAAAAAAAAAGTATTTTTTTCACCATAAACTCGGTGTATCTCACAGGTCGGTGCAGTTGTTACTTGATCTTTACTTGCTAGCTGTGGGCCTTTTCCCAAAAATGTTGATTTTAAACTTTTTCCACTGTTGTTACTAATTACTGTTGAGCTGACTGACACAGCTTTTACTTATTGACTTATTTATTTTAGCTTTTGGTAAGACATGAAAAAAAAGCCCCAACAAAACCACAAACCAAACTGTACTGTTCTGATCAACCTGCTCTTTTTCCCCTCCCATTTAGGAGTGAAATGTCGTAGTTAACTTTGCTTTTTTTCCCTTCTTCTTCACTTCCCTGTCTCTGCTGTTCTAGTGGATATATGGTCTGTGGGATGCATTATGGGAGAAATGGTTCGCCACAAAATCCTCTTTCCAGGAAGGGACTGTATCCTTGTGCCATTTGCTGCAGCTTCACCTCTTATTTGTTCCTCTCCTCCACCCCATCCCTTTTACCATAGAATGACTATGCCAGGACTGTAAAGATAGAAGCAAAAAGTTGAATCCCAGAGGTATGAGTAAATGAAAATAACGCACTACTGATACGACCAAAATTGAAAATGCAAAACACAGAATTATTTCAGTCAGATAAGTTACGTTATTTTAAAACCTGTAATCTTTCCGGTTTATGTAGTCTTTATGTCATACTAATAAGCAATATAGAAAACAAGCATTATGATTGCAAATTGGATGGCTTTCCTTATTATTCTTCAAAGGAAAAATAAGAAAAAAAAGAAAAGAAAAGAATCCTAACTTGGCCCATCTGCTTCCTGTAAATCTCTTTTTCTGCTTTTATGTTTTGGAAATAGTGACTTCATAACATTTGTGGTGACATCATAATCTTTTGCTTGCTAATGCATCATGGATTTGGATTCATCTCGATGCTGTATGGGCTCAGAGTTGAGTCAATACAACATTTTTTTTCTTTAAAACAAAATGAAGAATTTGACTCGCCCAGTTTAAGGCAACCATTTATCTGCTGTGGTTTCCAAATTGGCCTGAAATCAGATTCTCTTGATTTAAAAATGGACTTTCCTTTACTTGCATGAGGTCTGTGTCGTTAATTAAACTGTATTTCCCTCCCATCTTGTTCTTCTCACTTGGGTGATATTATTTTTACCCCTTCCGAGGTGGTGAAAGCAATATTAGAAAATGAAAACAAAAGAGGAGAGTGTCTGTTTAGCCTTTGGTTTATCACAGGCTAAGCCAGGCAACCTGCCCGCGATGGCTGGGAAGTGTAAGTAGTGTGTATTTTGCCCATCAGAATAAAATGCGTCAACGTAACATGCTTTCCACTTTCAGAAACAAAAAGGCATATTATTTTCAGCAGGTTGGCAGAAAGACGCCATAAAAATCTGGCATCAGCAGACCCTGGCAGTTGGTGTAGAGAAAACCCAGCTTTTACAGACGTGTAGTCATGGGAGTAATTATTTTTTTGCTGGCTTTTGAGTGATTCCTGTAGCATTTGTCAGAGTTAGGTCCTGCCTGTCCTATTTTCACAGCTCTGTCGACTTGCTCTGAAAACGGAGCTCTGCCCGGTAGCAAGGTGAAGATGCAGCTGTGCTTTACCGACAGGTAGATAGGGAAACTGCCGGTGCCTCCTGTTTGCTGGGGAGGAAACAGCAACCTTGTACTGGCTTCCAGTCGTACAGCAATATGGACTGGAAAGTTATCGGTTGCAAAACACAATGAAGTAAGAACGGTGTGTTTTATTATTAGTGGAATAAGAACGGTGGTTTTTATTATGAGTGGATAGCTTTGAGATGTCACTCCGTAGGTGCTGAGGTTTTCCTGCAGGACGTGGAGCAGGCTGCACACCCACCTCCCGCTGTAATCTGAATGTGCAGAGCAGCTCCCAGCATTCATGAGACCTGTAATCCAGCGTCACGCTTACGCTGTGTTTCAGCGGTAACACCACCTCAGAAACGCCATCGTAACTCTTCCTCCAAATGCTGTGCTCTTTTCCTCTGATTTTTTTTTAATGTACAATGAAAGACTAAACCATCTGTAACATACTTGAGGTTCAGCTGTAAATACTGAGGATACTTCCATTTAATCTATTTGGAGAGAAGTCTGATGGAATTTTTAATTGATACGCAACTAGAATACAGAAAAAAAGCTATTTTGGTATAAAAACGTAACAGCGTGGTTAGCAGGCTGCCCTCCTTTTTCATCAACAAATTATATTTAAGAGTTACGTTCTTCTGCCCATTTCCAGAAAAAATAAATGCTGTATAATTTAAACAACCTAGCTTTTAAAGAAATCATTCAAACATGAGAATTACTTTGTTTCTGGCTGGCTGGGACAACAATCTCTTATTGACAGTGTCTTATTCAGGGAGAGTAACAGAATATGTTTAAAATACCTTTCAATGTTTCAGTATCAGTTAAAAATAACAACTGAATTCTTGAACAAATGCAGAAAACATTGTGTAAATTGTGGGATAGTCCTACTTTTTAAATCATTGGAAATCCCATACCCTGAAATGCAGTGTATGTGGGCTGCGTCACAACTGCTACCATGTTTTAGCGGTGGCTTTATTCAGGTGAGCTGGAAGTTTGGGTGGGGAAAAAAAGAAAGAAAAAGAAAAAAAAATGGACTCTGTGCATTCATTTCCAAGTCAATACTCATTTGTTAACCAGTTTGACCCCATGAATAAGTGTGTTCAGGGTTAGAAAAATCAGTTTGTGTATGGGTCCATATTATTTCCCCTCCCTCCGCAGCTGTTTGCGAGCAGATCTAGTTTGCCTCCTAGATACAGGAAGAGCTGGGGAAGCATTTCTGCAGCCGCGGGTAAACTTCACAGAACCACATCACAATAAAGCTTCCCTTGGGCTACTTGGGGCCTTCCAGCAGTGGGTTTTTTTAGCTGTGAGAGGCAAGTCTGTGTAGAAACCAAAATTTTCAGTTCTTTTTAATTAATCAGAAGAATGGCTACTGTGCGTGCTTGCTATCAATATAAGGAGCTTACCTGTTTTTAGCTTGGAGTAAGAACATTTCATGTATGGCACAGTGTACATCTAAGAAAAATTTCACAGCTGCTGCCAAGTTTTATGGAAAGAAAAGTATAAAGAAGTTAAGATTAACTAAACCATCGCACTGAATTACCATTGCACTTAGGTGCCGCTGACTTCATATGAAATTTCATTTTTTTCAAGTCTTCATGGAAATTAAAACATGGGGATGATTAATTTCAGATCATCTCATCTACATAAATAAGAAATTCTTTCTAAGTTACTGTAAGAAAGCTCTGAAATCTGTATAGATTATACAGGTACCAGTATATAACAACTGTCCCCGTTAGTGTAAATGTAAGTTATGCATTTCCCAAAAAATGTGTGTGTTTCTTAACTTTATTAAAATGCTGTCTGAACGCGTGTTCAGTGAACTGTTATTTTCATTAGCAAAAAGCCAAACTTGAAAATTATTGCTCTGTGAATATTACTGAGGTGTTTAATCTACTTGACTTAGTAGGACACTTGGGGTACGGCAGGGCTGCAGGACTGGTCCGTTCCAGTGCTGTGAGTTTGCGACGAGCCAGATGGTTTTTAGAAAAATAAGAACCCCCCCAGACTCCTGGAGAGTACCGGGTCAAAATTGCACAGCAGATACCTTTGCTCCTTGTTACTCACCTAAAGTGGACCTTTCAAAATACTGCCAGGGAGACTTCTTTGTCAAAAGTCAGACCCTCACGAGAAGAAATCCACCTTTTGATGGATTTCCAGACCAAAATATTCCCGGCAAGTTCTGGTAAGCTTTTGTAGTCCACTTCTGAGCTTCTCGCTCAGAGTTTCTTCGGTGCTTATTCCACTCTTGTCTCAGTTAAATCAGAAAGAGTGTGAGCCACTAAAAACTGCCCAAACTCTTGGATGCCATTGGAAATATGTTGGAAAACTCCAGGGCTTTCCCCAAAGCTGCATTCAGCTCTAGCTGATAATGTCTTCAAAATCTCAGAAGATTTCAATTTAAGGATTGGAAACATATTTATGTGTTTTGGGTTTTTTTGAGAAGGGAAAACTTAACATGGTCTGAAGGCTTTCAAGTCAGAGATTTATTAACATCTGAGCCGCTGAGGCCACAGTGATGTCCCGCAGGCGCACATGACTTAGGAGATAAAGCAATCGGAGAGCATTTCTTTTCGGTACTGGGGAGGCCTATAAAGGATGGTACTCCAGCAAGTTCATGTGTGAGTCCTTCAGCAGATCAAAGGGGAAACAGTGATTTAGTCAGAAATAGATTGTGATAACAGCCAAGTCTCAAGTTTGGCTAGGCCTGGATTACAGTGTCGAAAATGGAAAGCAGAATCCCTTCTGCAAATAGCTTAGAGTCAAAGACAGTCAAAAGAGATAATAACATAGCAAGAGAGAAAAAAAAAAAAATCCAAACGTATTCTATGTAGCTATGAACATCCAAAAGGGATTGTGGAGAGGAGTCAGCATTAACAGATGAAGTTAATGTTTTCTGTGGCCAGATTTTCAAAAATGCCTTTGTCCGCCAGCTGTCTTTGGGAGTGGTGGCATGAAGAGATGCTCTCTTAATACAGAGAGTATTCTGTTGTATTTTCCCAGGAATTTATGTGGAAAAAAAATTGCTCGCCTTAGGGAAAAAATTTTGAATCAAGAAAGTCTTTTAGGAAAAGATGTTGCCGTTCCACCACTCATTAGCAGAATTTGTCTTTGCATGTGAAATATGATCTGCATTTGTTAATGGGTATAATCCTAGTGTTTTGAGTGCGTGTTGGGGGTTTCCTTGAACTTTTCTATAATAAAACATCTGCACTTTCGTTTAGTGCAGTCCATTGTTTTCCATGTTCCCGGTAATATTTTCTTAAGGGTTGTTTTTGTCTTTTTAAAACAAACAAACAAACAAAACCAGCAATTAGCATCAGGATTATTTAAGAGAGACTATTAAGAAGGGCTGGCCTGGCTCTCCGGGTTAGATCAGCTGGTACGCATTAGCCTGCTGCTTAAGTGTCTGTTAGCTACCCTGGCATTGATGGCTAAGGTGGGATTTTGTTTAGCTGGATGATTCCTCCCTGAGTATATGGTGTTTGGTTTTGGACTCAGGATTTTTCTGAGAATATAGCAAGAGTTTGAATTACGATGATTTTATTGGGGGAAGTTTGCTCATATGAGATGAGGTCTGTCTCAAAGAGGCTTCAGCGTAGCTGTGGAGACGATTCGGCCGTTGCCATTCTTCTTTTTCTTTTCTAATTCAGATCTGTATACTATAACAGTTTATAGTGCAATTTGCACTTAGTATAAGAGCCCCATGCTGTCTGTGATCTGCGTGGCGTTCGGAGTGGATCCCAGCTGCTACAATGAAGATGATCCATTATGATCCGTTGCTCGTTTCCCAACACTCATCTTAAAAGATTTTCAGCGTGGGTCTGAACGTGCAGTTTCAGAAGTGGCCAAGTGTTGAGCTGTAGATATGTGCTATCATGTGAAGTTCAGCCAAGGCAAGTTAGTTGCCTTCTCAGGCACTTAAAAAATTGGATGGTCTCAAATGTCTTTTTTTTTTTCTTCTTCCCTTTCTATGCCATTAATCAGCTTTTGCTTGATGGCACCTGTACTAATTTGAGCTGAGTTTCACTGGTACAGTTGTGCAGAGAATCTAGAACTTGTAGACCACACAGATAGCACTGAAGGGTCTTTTGTCAAGAGCATGTAGGTATTTGGTTGGGATCAAAGTAGAGGACTGGAACATGCTCAAAATCACATATCATTTATCATCTACGAAAATATATAAGTATACTTAAATGATACGCTAATCTGTTTGTATTGTAGCAGGAGAGACTACCTGTGGGATTCCTGCCGGAAGAGGTAAAACAAGTGTACTTCGATAGTCTTTGAGACCTGGGAAGAGATGCTTCAAAGTCAAAATTTAAATTAAGCTAAAAAGAGGGTCTGAAGCTAGCAACCACAGGATCTGCAAAATCTGTTTTAAATGTTACTGTCTGTTAGATGCAGTGTAGTGCGTGTCACATTCCTTGGCAAGATTCTCCGTAGGACTCTCTTCCTGCGGTAATTTTTTTTTTTATATAGTTATATTCAAAAGAAAATGTGAGGCAGGGAAGGGCATGAGTCACTCCTCGTGCCTCCACTCATTCTTGAGCTTGCATCTCGGGATTCCTATGGCCTTTTCTTAATATTCATATGCCTCAACAGCCTGTGACAGCCCTTCCAGTCCCTCTGCAAGCTCTGCTGTTCTGAAAGAGACAGTGGAGCCACGAGTTCCCAAGGAAAACCAATAGTTTTTCAGCACTTGTTTGGCACTGCAACCTAAGAGCCAACCTCTGAGGAAGAGCACAGATTTGGATGTGATTCGTACCTCCTTCCGCGTTTTTCCAGGTGGGCCAGGCTCTGGCATCTGCCTGTCTACTGCAGGTCAATTCTGCCTATGCCAAATGAAGGTGAGCATTTGCTAGTCTGAATCCCAGAGAGTGTGATGGCTCAGCTGTGTCGTAAGAAGGCACAATGCATATCAGTTTGGAACTCACAGAAATTTTTAAAAAAAAAAGTGAAAAATTCATACCTTGGTTTGAAGCATCACACTTGTGAAATGATGGCAACTCCCATTCGGACCATCTAGAATCCGTCAGGAGCGTAGCTGTACTCTACAGTATTTTGCAGCTTCAGTTGCAGGCAGTAAATTGGAAGTCAGTAATGCAATATTCAAACACTTTGGAACCCTATTACTGTTATTGAGAAATGTTAAGGTTTTAATAACATCATGTGGAAAGTGGTGTTTTAAATTAGAAAGGAAAGACTTTCTCATGAAATCTTAATGGATTGTGCTGATACTATGCTGAGCACTTTTTAAAACATGTTGAAATCCATGCATATAATAAATACAAGCGTGAAGGGAAGGTTTTTGGAATCTCAGCGAGGTCCTGAGATGGGAATGTCACAAAACTGGGGGTTTGCCATGATTTAGATAGAATTCAGGGAGGGAAGGGTTTAGTGGCTTTGGGAGGCTTTTACTCTTTTTCAAGTGCTTGAGCCATCTTCACAGTTGTCATTGGGAGCAGTGCGCATCACAAACTTTCCTTGGCCTGAAGCCTTTGTAGCTGTGCTCTCTGAGCTTGTGAAAAAAAGCAGCTTTGCCCACGTATTACCAAATATTTTTATAAACCACGTCCTTTTTATATTGCATAGAAATAACAGAAAAACTTGGAAAAACAAAGTACAGTGTCCAATATAGAGTGCTGTATTTTTCTTTCTGAAAGTTCAAGTAAGGGCATAGAAACGGTTCTTCAGAGCAGACCTCGGTGCAGATCTGGAGAAGCACTCAACAACAGAGATGGAGGTAAAGGGAGGTCCTACCCAGCAAGGTGTCTTTCCATTTTAGGAGGGTTTGGAGAGAGAGGCTCACTGTGTTGTGACAGACATGCTCAGTCGCCTCGAGATTTCACTAGGGTTTGCTCCTCAGCCATTGGGAAACAGCATTGTGTGCTAAATATTTTGGCCTACAGTTACACAAATAAAATCAGGTATCATCATTTGCTTCATAAATCTGTCTGTCGTAGTGTTCCCAAGTCACTTTTGAGGACATGCTCATCTCTCTCCAGCTTGCAGAGGGACGATTTCTGCATCACTAAAACAGGAGCTATTACAAATGTGAATGTTTGGCGTTCTGACTAACGCTCTGGGCAGAGAGAGAAAGTGCAAACTAGCCCATGAGGTTGGGAAAGATATCAAAGCTCCTTCAGCTGAGCCTGCATCTCTGGTCTCCAGAGTTTCCCGTGGCCTGCATTTCATGAATTTTAATTCGAATGTCATGATTTTCATTGAATGATAAACCGGAGCTGACTGAGCGCAGGTCTGAAGAGCCACCTCAGTAGGAGTTTCAGCCAGGGCAGTTGCAGATTTTCCTTATGGGCTCTCTTTCGTTGTGTTTTGTCAAGTCCCAGAGAACCTGCAGTTTGGCAGGAGGAGAACGCAAGGCCATTATGAAGGAATGAGGAAGGAAATGAGCTCTGGTGTCTCCAGTATCAGAGTGACACCCATGCTTTCTCCAATTCATCAGCATGGTAGGAGCAGCCTTCTGCAGAAACAAAGAAGGAAATTGCATCCACCTCCGAGTTATGAGGGAGGTGTCTATGGGATCCTTTCCATATAGAGCTTGGATCCTTTCCATATAGAAACATCTTCGGCTAGTTCTACGATTCCTGATCCTTCTGCACCTTTGAAGGGAATCTGAAACCTGGAAGGATGAGCAAGCACTCATTTGGGTCAGGAAGTACTTGAGACTAAAGCACAAAGAGGAATAGATGTCTTTTAGTAATGTTCTTCCATCCCAACTCTCCCTTCTCTCCTCACCATCTCTTCTGGTCACCTTTGCCGTGAAGGGCTGTCTCAGCAACCAGACCAGACTGCTTCCCCAGGACACGGGAAGGTTTGGGGGGCGTACATGCGTGGCAACAGAGCAACTTCTCTTCAGCCTCCCCAAACTCTATTCAATCCCCCGGGGAGATGTTGGAGGTTCCTGTGGAGGACAGATTCATTCCCCAAATGTTTTGCAAGACAGCCCTGACACAATCACTGTAGAGGGTATTTCTTAAACTGTTTGGCATGGAATCAGAACCAGGAGGTGGCCCAGAGGTTAAGATTTGCTGCGTGAGTGAAATACTGCCTTTGTTGAGGAAAATACTTGCACGTGGTTTGTGGTGGGCATTTATTCAAAGTGGCTATGCTAGGGAGACATTTGGTGACCTTGGAAAACTTACTTGTATTTTGAAGTACATGTACACACACTCAAGAATGCATTTCAGAGCAGCTCTGTGCAATAATCTGGTTTGTAGAGATTTTGATCAAATTAAAAATCCCCTACTCTTAGTAATCCAGGACATGGGTATTCTAATGGAGAGGGGGCTTCTCATCAAGGGCTACCCAAATCTCAGCAATTTCACTTCAGAGAGTCATGAAAAGTTGTAGGTTTAATTCCTTAACACTGATTCACGTGATCCTAAAACATTGAGGCAAATAGTTGGTAAAAATGAAGTTTTACCTAGAGTCACGCAGAGGTCTCTGTGACTGTAAGTTAGCCTGCCTTTGGTTAAAGCTTAGGGGTGTTCCCCGTGTCGGTGGAGCATTGCCAGTCTTTGTGAACACTTTGCCTTTGAAAAAAATCTTGAACCGAATGTAAGTTTTCAGTGCTTTGGAGTTGAGTACAAATGTTTAGAGACTGTGGTCTGTCTGTTTTTCTGACGCTTGTACCACTGAAATTACTCGGACTACGTCTGCGTTGATGCTGGACTAAACGAAACTGAGGATGAGGCTTAGGTCTCTGTGCTGCAGTCCCTTATGGAGCTTCGCACGAGTCTCAGCGCCTTAACCGGGGCTTCTGACAGCTGCTGCTCTACGTGCCGAAACCCCTAACCTCCAACTAACTACTTTTCTTAAATGCGCGGTGAAACTCCGGTTTCCCATTTGACTTATTTCTAATTGCCTCCGGAGAGGAAAAAGAGGCAGCACTCAAGAGGACACAGTTTTGTTCTCTCCCCAGGTTGGTTATGTTCAGATGTTCGTCTTTGCTGCTTCTGATCTGGAAATTTTCAAAGAGCTTCCTTCCCAGAACCTCAGGGGTAGAGGAAGATAATCACCGCTGCTGTACGCAGTTTACAGTTGAGTAAGGCACTAGCTCAACTTCTGTGCGTGTTCACCTGAGCACAGCATAGAGCAGTCGTGTCAGAAGGCAGCCTCTGAAAATAAAAAGGAATTAATAACAGATGAACAAACAACTGCTTGCTCTATCTTTTCCTGATACTTTGCATGCCGTTTAGCTTGTGATGAAAGCAGCAATAATTTGCATCTCTAGGTTTGCTTATTGCTTCCAAACAAGTAGCCTTTTATTTATTTCTTTGTTTGTTTATTGATTTATTTATTGTGTAGTAATGAAGCTTTTCATATGCTAAATAAAGCAACAGGGAACCTCAGACCCAGGCATGTAAAGATTTCCACAGATAGGACATTCGCCTTCAAAGTCAAATGCACTTTAAACTGTTGCTCAATATGAAATTCTAAGAGTAAATTTAACGAAGCAGCATGATGCTTTCATTTTTTTCCCCACAGTTTCTGGCCCTGAGAGACCAGTCTGTCCCTTTTCTTGCTTCCGTGCCCTATGATTTATCATAGAGCAAGGACAGCAGCGGTAATGTGGTTTCATGGTATTGGTATGGGGGAAAACGCCACCTTAATCCCGTACTGGATATAAGGAGTCTGATTTTCATCTCATGTTCCAGTGCAAATTGTGGTTAGATTTGCTTGACCCAGCTGAACTGCTCTTCTCTGTACGAGGTAAATAGTCCCCCGGTTTGCTCTGAATTTCAGTGCCGAAGGTACAGCTTAGTGCTTCTGTGTCCCGACTCTCCTATTTAGAAATCACCGTTTCCTATCACGGCAAATGGAAATCTGATGAGATTCTCAAGACCCCTATTATGGACTGCTGGCTTCGCTGAGATTCAATGGAAGCGAGCCAACAGGCTGTAAAGCAAGCATTATTGGAGTCGAATGATCTCAACAAATTCGATTCATACCCCTGAATAAGAGGTGGATATGCCTTCACAAGGACCCACGTTCCTTTTGTGGCTTCTGGCAGTTCAGCTTGTGAAAATATGCGTGGATCTCTGGTAACTGAAAGGATAAAGGAAAAGCAATTTGCATATCCTCATTGAACATAAGAGACCGGCATTCATTTACAATACAAAGCAGTATAAACCTGGGTAATGAATGCAAATGAAAACTTAAAAAAGACAAAACTAATCGGTCAATTTTAATTACAAAGTTGTATTCTGACACAGTAGCCAGCTGTGGGTCTCGCTTGGTTGTCTGCATTTAATAGTATTGCCTTTCATCCACGCTGGGGTAACGAAAACTGTTGGAGTCGATTTTTCTCGGACCTGCTACGTTGTCATGAAACTTGTACGCTCAAGCAGAAAAGCAGCTGCAGAGCGCGACGGGCAGGTCTGTGCCTGCGGTGTGGGCTGCAGGCTCTGTGCTATAGCATGGTTGGATAAGTCTTCTCATTTATTTGTTGTTCTGTTCCTGTTTTCTTGTTTACCTTCATTTCATTTTTGTTTTCAGTTGACATGTGGTCAGTAGGGTGCATCATGGGAGAAATGATTAAAGGTGCTGTGTTGTTTCCCGGCACTGATCGTATCCTTCCTAGCAGCCGTTTTGGCCTCAGTAGGTACTTCCAACCCTTTCCCCTCCAGTCCCTTCCCGCTAGACTAGCTCTGACGTACGTTTGTGCCGTACCTGAAGAGCTGGGTTGAGTCCTGCTGCAAAATCCTCGCAAACCAAAATGTCAATAAACCATTACTGCCTCTCAGTAAAAGCCTTGGGTGGAACCCGCAGCGAGCGTAGCGTAAGGAGATGGAGAACAACATCCTGCACGGTTCATCAGAATCGCTTTCTGCAGCCAGTGACCGCTTGGGTTTAGTTTTGTTGTTATAAATGTCTCTTAATTTGGCGGGGATGGGGTGCGTGTTTTGTAAATGACAGGGTTTTTTAAGTTCAGGTTGCAGCGTGGTAGGCACAAGTCACCGTTTACCTCGGGATGGTGTGTAAGAGGTTCTGCGGTTTAGGAAGAAGGTATGATTAACTCGGAGATGACTTTTAGAAATGCTTATTTCTTTGCTTATTTGCTCTGCAAGTGGTATTGAAGTAGGAAAGTAGGAAATGACTTCAGTTTGGGGACAACGTCTGCTTCCCACGACTAAAATTATCAACTAACTTTGTAGCAATTTGATGACTCGAAAGGCTGGGAATTTCCTTGGAAACTGTTGTAGAGGACTTCAGTCTGTCATCCTTTATTTAAGTACATGTAGCTATTACGTGAAAGCAGAATGTATTTTTGACATCAACGAGAGAGAGATTTATAGATAAATGCATTAAATCAGCGGACAAGCAGTCCAAGCAGAGTGGGTATATGTACGTTTTCCTTAGAGACCATTCAGGACCGAGGCAGCCATAATTATTATGTTATTTGCTGCTTTATTAAAGCTTTGATATATGCTCCCTTATTTATCAGATTGTAAAAGTGGTTTCTTCTTGTGCACAGCAGCAACCGAGCTCCGTGCATGCTGGGTCTAACTCCAGTGATCCGTGGTCCGTAGGATTGCACAAATGAGAAATGGAGGTGACCTGTGTCCAAGTTTTCCTTCCAATTTAAACGCTGTGGAGTTTCCAGGCATTATTCATTTTTAAGTAACTTTCTCTGAACGTGTGTGCGTGTACACCTCTGTGTGTGTATATGTACATACTTACTAATTCAGTTTTGGCCTCATTCACACTTTAAAGGGTTCAATATTTTGATTAAAATGTGGAAAAAAGTGATATCAGAAGAGCATTAAAGAAATGAAAGTAGGAAATGATATCATTAATATTTTCGCAGCCTTGTCTAGTAAGATTCTGATTTGTGTTTTGTCCAAACTGCTGGATGAGCATGTGCGTACTGAAGGAACGCTAAAATTCCCATGCGTTTTCGTATGATCTGGAGCACATCTCATCTGCATATGTGAACATAAATCTTTCCCTTCTATGTCTTAATGTCCACCACTAGCACCTATTTGTGCTCCATGAAGATTTGGCCCAGGCCGTGCTCGTGGTCTCTGTCAATGCGGAGCGAGAAGTTTAAGTGTGGGGGTTAGCGTAGTTCAGTGGTGTAGTCAGAACTGGTTTTATGTTAATATAATAGACTTACGTTTTGTAAGATATCGTTTAAAGAAATCCCCAAGTACAAAAAGCATTGAATGTGTCTTATATAGCGCTTCAAAACCTGGTTTCTTTGGCACAGCTGCATACTTGTAAGAAGAAATCACGCAAAGCCTCTGTGACGAAACCATTATGTGCTGTTTATTATTGCGATAACGCCGCAGAAATTGGCATTACCAGCTGCTGATCTGTTTGGGATTGTTCTGTAACGGAGTTCACGTTCTTCATTTGTATTTGTAATACGTTGCTAAATTTGCACTGGTTTATGTACCGCTCTGCTTTTCTTCTGCCGTTCCACGGGTGTCTATTCTGTGAACAGAGAAGGATGCCGTTGCTTTCTTTCAGGCCGCTGAGCCCCCCTCCTCAAAGCCCCCTCTTTTCCAAATCCGTCCCCCCACCTCTCCCCTGCTCCCGAGCAGCCGCTGGCAGGGGCTCCCCGCTTCTTGCTCCTCTGCCCGTCTGTGCAGCTGAAAACCGGTCAGAAGGGCGCGAGGGCAGACCCCGCCTGCTGAGACTGATGCCCTCGTGGCATCTTCTGCCTTAAATCTGCACAGAAAATGCTTAGCGTTTCTGGGAAACAGATTCTTTCTTCAGAGGTGTGACCGAGTTGGGCAGCTGTGTAATTCCATCAGCAGGGACTAGGAGCCCTAAGAGCTTGAGGGCAGCATACTTAAGGATGTATTTAAGTGTAGAAGGAGCAAGAGTAATTAGAAATCTGTTTCTTTAAAAAAAACAAGCTTCCTCTTTGACATAAAATACGGGTAGAATGGGTTAAGACTGGCAGTCTACCAGAATTTGTTATCAGCAATTTTTTTTTTTTTCGCAGGCAGTGCTGCATTTCACAACCACACTGTGATTTGAAGAGTATTTAATACTAATTGCTGTCAATTTTTATGCATAAATAACTGAAAAGCAGTTTTGAGCCTGAAAGATTGAATATTCATGAGAAATGCACTGTCAGTCATATATTTGACTGCAAAATTTACTATTTGCCATTTTCCAGTGGTTAAGGAGTATAGGTCGTTTGATATTGTTTCTGTTTACAGAATTAAATGGTCCGTTCCGCTAACTGAAACAACTTCTGTAGCAAAACAGAGCCATCTTACATGGTCACGGAAAATTCACAAGCAGAAATATAGGAAATGCCTTTGAGTAAGTGTGAGTGGAGTGCTTAGCCAGGCTGCAGCTCTGTTCCACTCCTGTAATCCATTTGAACTCACTGAAATCACTTGAGTGGAGCCGAGAACAGAATCCACCTCTATTTTTTAATTTTTTTTTTTAAACTCCAGTTGTGAGCAAATGCTTTGCAGTGTCCAAAATCCCCATGGTCTTTATCGATCCTTGAAATTTTACTATTTCTCTACTGTTTTTGGTGTATGCATGTGATGCAGTTAATTGTGAGCTAAAGCCTTTTTTTTTTATGTTATATGAAACTTCTTTTCAAGGTTGACAGCAGTAGTTCTGCTTACAGAGAAACTGTTATCATGAAGCTTGGATATGCTTGTGCCACGAGCAAGGAGCTTTGGAAAGCTGACCGTACCTGTGAGTTGACACTTGTTCTGTGTGTTCTTCTCAAAATTTTATGAGAGAGACTGTTGCTCTTTTCTCACCCCTGCAGAAATGATCTGAAGAAGATAAGAAGGTGCTTCAGTCCTCTGGTGAGCTGTGAAAGTGGTGGCTATACATGGAGTTGTTTTTGGTTTTTTTTTTTAAACTGCTGAATGCATTTTGGGCAGGCAAGGAAGAATGTGCCTTTAAATTCTGCGGTTGGGAATGCTTAGGGAGACAAGTACATGTTCAGCGGAGAGATGTACGGTTAGCGTGATGGCAGCTTCTCTTAGTATAAATCACAGCTGGCCGTACAAGCTATTCCTTACGGAGCCTTACTCTACAACTGCAATCATGTTATGCATGTCTCAGAGATTGGGGTGTAGGGTTGTTATGCAGTTTTACAGTTCATTTAGAAAGTATTTAAAAGCTCTAAGTTCAGAGGCCGCCTCCTAGGCTAGGTGCGTGATCATCGTGCATCCAGCTAGACACATTACAAAGACAGAAGCGTGCCACAACAGAAGGTTCTAGAAGCCTGGAAACAGCCTGGAGCACTACAAAGAGGTACTGCAATGGGGAGGGGACGTCCACGAGGGAAATGGTAATACTTACCCAAGGGTGAGACTGCCGTCCCTTGCTGCAATATCTGAACTGTCCACTAAGCACTGATTCGCTTCCTGCTGTGTAAGCAAAGACGCTCAGTAACTGAATGAAGTGCCAGCTAAAAAAAAACAGCAGTTGAAAATTTTAGTGAAGGTGTCCTCATAAATAGGCGTCCCAAGAGTTAATGACAGCTACACAACTAACACTGCTATCTCCTAACTTCTGAATGATCAGTGATAATCTTATGAAGTCATTTTATTTATGTGCTACGTGTTATTTTTATTATCACCACGTGTTCTATTATAGCATATAAATAGCAACTACTGTTCTTAAAGTTGCAAAATATTTTCTGCTACGGTCTGATTTCTACAAATGCCACATTCTTCTCAAAGCGTTCACCTTGGCACAGAAAATGCTCTACGCTTGCTGTCCTGTCAGATGCTAGCGTTTTCACTTTCTTTCATGTATATTTTGTAAACCGTGTTGACATCAGTATGTAAATTGTGGGACTGTGGGGAAAAACAGGTATCTGACACTGCTGTCTCCCACAGTGAAGTTGGTTAGTTTGGTTTTTATTAACAGATTTATTTAAAAAACAAAAGGTCCAATTTAAAAAAAGAATGAAAATGAGTTGAGCTATCAGCTTGACAGTTGGTGCGATAATTTGGTGTTGGGGAGGGAAATAGAGTTGGTCGTTGTAATTATTCTAATTTTGACAAGTTAGGAGCATCAAAAATTTGTACCCGAAGCAATGCAGTTAGTTTTTGTTAGCGGAACACACACATTTAAGGAGAAAACTATCAGAAAGGTGGTTCCCTTAAGGTTTTGAGACTGAAGAGAGATGAACTTACCCTGTCTGTTACAAAGGAAGAGCTCAGTGTCCATTTTCTTTTCGTTGTGCCTACCTTAACAAAAGCAAGATTTGACATGCAGTAGTCCCAACCCGAAGAAGTGCGTTCAGCCAGAAGAGCAAATCCTTATCCAGATGAGTAAAACTAGTGTAGATGTGCTGCTTAACAGGTGAAGAAAGTGTTGTCCAGCGTGCTGGGCAGGGAAGCGTGATTCCCCACCATCACCACCGCCGTCCAGCACAATTCCAAAAGCTCTGTTATAAACAGAGTTATTGCTAAAGGTTAAGGTTAAATGGCCGAGCACCGACAAGTTTCTGACTACGAGGGAAGAATGAACAGGCTTAACTATACATGCATCGTAGTATGTTGTTATTTTGTTTTGCAGTAGAACTAAAACATCCTACCACAAACAGTATCTCCTCCCACAAAACCTTGCTGTTGAACATAAGATAATCCTTCACTCAAAAAAAAGTGTGATTTACACAGACATAATGTGCGAAGGAAAAAGAAAAATTTTTGCCATTTTGAGGCTAGCTTAAGTACAAAGATAATAATTTGTTGTCTAAATTTCATTTTTTAATCACAAGCTATTAATCTGTGCAACTGTAGAAATGCTTTTAATATTTTCTGATTGAGACAGAGCAGTATTGTAAGTTTTCTCTTACAGCCAAGCTCCGTTTCCTTAGTTGTTTGAATATTTGCAGAAATGTAACTTAACTGAAGTCTGCAGGCCAATTGAAGGAACAAAACGGTGGTCCTGAATTCACGCTTCCGAAACAACCCGCACCGATGCGCACATTGCATCAACGGGAACAGAAACAAAAGTAATGGTAAACTTCCAGCCTGTACCTCTAAAGAGATGACTTCACTGTGAAATCTGATATCTCCAACAGAAATACTTTATTGTGCATTCAAAATGTTATTTTCCAATTAGAAAATTTGTGCATTTGCTTTAGAAAAATACATCTCTGAATCTGCAGTTCAGATTCTGGTTATTTTCTACCAAGTAAGTAACCAAGTATTTAGAAAGCAAAGGAGAACAATCCTTAAGGCAGTATTAGAGTGCAAAGAGAGAAGGTGGTTGGGAAGCTTGAGGCAACTTGAGGCCTCACTCGATAAATCTTCGTTCAAAAGATGCACGTTTTAGAACTATTTCCTTAAATAAGTTTCTTTGCTGCAGCTTTGTGTGGCCATCTTAATGTTAGTAAAAATGCCACAGTGTTAGTGCCAGGGACAAGCTAACAAATCCAGGTTAGATCCCTTCTTCTGTCTTAAGTCATACAGATGCCGTTGTGTATAGCTGACACGTTTTCCTTGATCCCGTTCGGGGCGAGGGACAGCTGAGGTGATTCAAGTAGCTTTAAAGCAGACATTTTGTCATCTTCCAGAGTTTTGGGGTGTAATTCTTTCCAACTTTTGCTTAATATCAAGGGGAAAAACAGGGTCTTCTGTTAGCAGAAGTTTTTCTTCTTTAAGTTCTTTTTCACTCAAATACAGGTTAATCTTTTTTGGCCCGGGAAATTTCTGTCAGAGTTACATGATCATTAACTCGTAGTACCGTTGTTTCAGTTGGTGTGCAAATAATGTCTATAGCCACAGTCACTCAGTGGTTAATGTAACCTACAGTAGGTTTTGAGTCACGTTAGGACTGTTCTGGAGTAACATTTGTTTTCTGCAGAACTGCTGAAGTTAATTCTGACTGCCAGCTAGAGAAAGCTGCTTCTCTTTGCTTCAGTAAGTAGACCTCAGTTTTTTTTCAAAACTCTTTATTTTTAATCTCGTACCGTGACGGGTACAACCTCTCATTGTCAGGTGCACCACAGACGCATTACAAACGGTGGCTGTATAAAACGTAACAATGAAATGGAGCCGGAGCAGTATTCAGTAAGAACGTTATTACGTTCTTGCACGTTTTCGTGTATTTGACCTCAGAATATAATGCAGTGCTAGTAAGGCCTAGGTAAGTGGAGAAACAATACTAGAGAGAAAATGTGTGTGTCCATCTGACTGAAAAATGGTCTGTCTCCACCTGCTCTCGCTGGGCATGGTTTTCCTATTGCTATTATTAGGACAAAAACAGGTCCTGAGTGCTCCATCATGTCAATTTGTGTGTGTGTGTATAGATCTGTATAAAGAGCAAATGGATATGTTTCATTTAAGGGCTTTGACAGTATTTAAGTAACGTAAGTGGGAAATGATACAGTAAAGAAGCACTATTATCCATTCAGATCATTCAGTTACTTAAAACCAGTCCCTGAAGTTGCTGCGACGTAAACCCTGACATTTTTGGCCCTTGGTGCAAGCCAGGGCTGCAAAAGCTCCAGCGCTGTCCTTCAGCAAATCAAGGCTAGTCAAGGAGAGGAACGTGGTGGCTCTGCCAGCTCCCTTGGCTTTGGCTGTCGTCTTTGCACTGATGACTCATGGAGCTTCTTCCATCTCTTAAAATCTTCCAGTCGCGGGTGGTGGCCTGCTCGTCTGTTGCCTCTTAGGGAAAGCCTTTCCGTCAGCTTAAAAGAAATGTGTGCAGTGGGCTCAGGCCCGTTGTCTGAGGATTCTCCTTCTCCCCTCTCCATCACCGTTGACACTGCTTTCCACCATGCAGGCCCTGTTCTGGGATCTTTTTTTACTCTTTTTACTCTTTTCTCACGCACATCCAGAGCATGTTACTACCTCTTCCCTCTCAACATGTCCAAGTCCCACAACATTCTGTAAATCCCGAAGAGCTCTCTCTTTTTGGCCTCCATTAAATGTCTGAGAGGTGGTGAACCTGCTCTGTACAAGCGTAAGCTGCTGACGTCTGCTTTGAAGCAAGCCCTGACTCGGCCCTCCCTGTTTATCAAATGGCCTTTGCTCAATCTGCACAGGTAATGCTTCCAGTCATGCTTTGATAGCTTGGCTTTCTCACCCCTTTAGCTTCTCTTGGCACAACTAACAGCACCTGCATTTCTGTATTCTCTGTTCTCCTCTGCAAAGCATTTACACGCCCTATATTTTCAAGTTCCTCAGAAAGACCTGCTCCTGAAATAGTCCAGCCAGACAAACAGCGAGGTGTGTTAACTTGAATACAAGTTTAAAATGTTAAAACACCTTTATTTTCTACTAAAATGTGTAATGAAATATTCAGGCTGCTCTGTGAGCAGCTATAGTCTTGGATAACTTTATTGTTGTTGTAATTCTTCGCTTCCCTGTTGAGAAAAAGATATTTCATGGACAACGCAAGATGCATACAACCTATGGAGTGTGTGTGTGAGGGGTTGTTCTACATAAATCTTTGATTTAGTTTAAAAAAAAAATGAAAGTTATTCAGAAGAATCTTTAGAGACCACTGCTATTTCTAGCAACCTTTTTCAGTTGAAATTAAAACCATTCAAAACACTGTTTCAGCGTTCTTAAAGCATATGTTTAAGTTGCTTTCATTCCTTTAAACGCTTTTGATTAGTAAAGCTACAATTTTTAAATTAATTATTTGGGGTTTTTGTTCAAATAAGACAGTTCAGGTGAACCCAAATTAAGTCTGTCTCGACTTTTCAAGGCATGTGAAAATACTAAGTTTCCATTTCCCTAAACTAAAACACTTTTTTGAAAATCTGAAATTGCTACTGCACCAAAGAGCTGGGTTTTGCCTGACTTTATTTTTTTATTTTCTCGTTACCTTCATTCTGTTGACTTGATTACTCTCCTGGATCGTGAGGAATTGCCTTTAGTATTTGGAAACTCCTCCACACTTACGACACTCATGACAAGAATAACTTAGAAGAATAATTAAAAAAAACCCAAACCTCTGTGCTGAAATGCTTTGAATGTTTGTCTTTTAAAAGCTTTTTTTTCCAGTATGTTCTTAACGAAACTCCCTTCACCGCATTTCTTAGCATCAATGTACCCATGGCTGCATGTACTTTTCCTGTGTTGTCATCAGATTCTTAGTGTGAATTAGTATGATGTAGAGGTGGTACTGATTTTATAGACACTTGCTTAATAATGGTTTTATTTTTGGCACAGTAAGGCGTGTTCGGAACGTGGCTGGAAGAGCGACATAACGCCTATCAGGTGCCTAATTGTTATCTCAAGAAAACTAAAAAAACCCACCACCAAACCAAAAAAAAACCCTCAGTACAAATTGCCTGTAATACAATTTCTCTTTAAGCATGAGAGCCTGTTTCTTATTCATCAGTACCAGTTTAGCAACGTAGCCATCCCATTGGCACTTAAACATCTGTCTATACCCGAGGCAGCATTCGTCTATAGAAAATAAGTCCCAGTGCATGCTTCTAAAATCAAACAAATTGCTTTTGAGGGGTTGCTGGTTGGGTGGTTTTAGCAAAATTAGCACCAATTGAGTTATTGGAGAGAATAAACGTAGAAGCGCGAAGCAGATGAGTTGAAGGTGACTTCTGTCCCATGCAGAACCCCTTTGAGCCGGCCGGGTCTCGCTCTCCGCGGACTGAACAGAGAGGGCAGGTGAACGCGTCGTTCTCCCCTGCTGCGCCCGGGTAGCCAAGGTGACATAGAGGCAATTACCCGCACGTAAAAAAGGGGGAGAGCAAGCCTTTGGACTGCAAGTTAAAAATAAAAACGGTAATATGCGTTGACTCAGAGAGGAAGCGGTGTGTTTTCCCGTGGTGGTTATAGGATTGCGCAATCCCCTCAAGTCAGTATAGCTGTGAGAGAGCGTTTTGCCCTTTGCAGGCTGTAGCACCTGGAGGCGTAATGATGAAAAAAGATAGTGACTGTAAAGATGTTATGAAGGGAGTTAAACACCTCTGAGGATTCCCAGAGAACACTCAAACAGGAATGTCAGGAGACTACACTGGGGTTTGCGTTTTGTTTTCCTTAACTACTGATGTTCAGATATCGATCAGTGGAATAAAGTGATTGAGCAGCTGGGAACACCCTGTCCAGAATTCATGAAGAAGCTGCAGCCGACGGTACGGAACTACGTTGAGAACAGACCCAAGTATGCTGGTCTCACTTTCCCCAAACTTTTTCCAGACTCTCTCTTTCCAGCGGACTCGGAACACAACAAACTCAAAGGTATGTCTGACAAAGGGACATGGTTCACGTGTCAACAGCTACAATGCCATGAAGGTTTCTTCAATTTTTCTTCTCTCTGGTTGCACTCCCTTTTAATGAAGTTAGTTGCAGAGACGAATGGCTGCGGGGGCTTTGTTCAGCTGAGAGGCAGCTTTTGGAAATGATTTTTGGAGGCGCTGATGCTTGGGCAGCCAAGGGAACTTACATTGTCACTGATGCGTTGAGCATATCTCTGTGGTGGTCTGTGTGATGTTTCCGTACCGTGAGGAACTGAGGTGTTCCTTTACTCTCGTTCTTAAACTTGTAACACAAAGGAACAGCAGGACTTCCATCGGAAGATCTCAGCGCTTGCACTGTTTTCTTTTAGGTGAAAAATAGCACTTCAGCCAGATGCCTGCCTCATAGCTCTGCCTTTACTAGGCAGTAGAAAGATATTAGCAATGTCAGCCAAATGGTCTTTGAGGTAGCTGAGGTTTAATCTCTGCCGTGGGTCGATTTCTTCTTTTAAAAAATGTTGTGGCTCAGTTTGGATGCGTGAAGTAGAGCGCTAACTTAATTACAGTGTGACTAGATATACCCCTGTAAAATACAACTTGCAATTAATTTAATCGTATATTGAAGTCTTGTTTTACTTGAACAGGACGTTGACATTCAGTTGGAAAGAGTGATTCATGTGTGTTTAGTATAGAAAGGATTTCTCATCACAGCTCTGGAACCCCTGCAAACTTGTGCTGAATATCGGTTCTGCACCACTTGAGTACTTGAGGCCGCTTGCTACGGTGGCATGTAATGGTTTTCAATTGCTTGCAAATTGCATGTGATTAAATTACCCGGAATACTCTTCCATTTAACAACTGTTTCATAGGAAGGCTGCCGTCTCGGCTCTGGGAGCAAAGTGAAAGGTCTGAGCAGATGCTTTTGGATAGACGGAATTTTATACTCTTACTACAATAAAATTGAATAATGGAATTTTCTTGGATTTGGAGCTAATGAATAGAAATAACTGTCAAACAGCGCTGTTATCTTTTGGATACAGGAAGCACATGCATTTGAGCGTGCTGAATGCCAGTTTTTAAGAGATAGTCACAGAACAAGAAACAGTGCGTTAAAAAAATTCTGCTTGTGCATCATTGTATCATCCTATGCCCTGCCTAAATATTTCACCATAATGTGATGTTAATGGCTTAATTAGATGTTACGTTTACTCCCCCATGCCTGATGAGAGACCTAATAATATTTTTGCACTTACATCTCTTCACATTCTTTTTGCTTTCAGTTTCTTTTCCATTTACACAGGAAATAATTTTGAGCGTGGAAGAGCTTAGAACACTACATTGACAGTAATACTAGAAATATATGTTGCTATAATTTTTTTACATGGGTTTAGATGGTATTTATATTTGTCACAAACTCAAAACAAAAAAAACAATTTGGGTAATTGAAGGATGATTTTGTGGCCTGATAGGCACAATGGGCGATATTATCAGGTAAAATAAATCAATGTTGCAAGATAAAACTCCACGTATATATAAGGCTGTACATTTTTGTAGTGGAGGATGGTGCGTCCCACTGATTTAAACTTTGTTACGTGGGACAAACAAGACTTCAGCAGTTGCAAGGCACTTCCATACCCTTATGCGTTGATCCTAGGCTACAGATTAGACAGTATTGCTTCTAATGGGATGCCCTAAGATACTCCCGGTACCTATGCCTCACTGAAATATTTAATGCCTCCCAGCAGGCTAGGTGAAAAATTTTAAAACATACAGAGAAGTTTGGGTGTGTTTCTGAGCCACGGTAAGAGTACCTGGAAGTTTCAGGCTTTGATTTAGTAATGCCGTGTTTTTAGACTTCCTTATGCGAGCTTTTGTTTTCTGATCCTGGCAGTAATACAGATACCTCAAACATGTTTTTCTTGGGTGTATTATTCAGCCCTCTACATGGAATCTGCGTACAACAGGTAAAAATCTCATTCGAGCTTGTTAGGGGACTTAAGGTACGCAGCCCTGATGCTAGCACCTTCCTAACGAATCCGACCTAAAATGATTACTGAAGAACTCTTGCTATAAGAAGGCAAGGGGCAGAAGTACATAGAAACAAGCTCTAAAACGGTTGTGCCATTGTTACTTTCCAACCCAATTAACCCTCCTCTGGAGGCAGTGATTGTTTTGTACTAATACTATGTTTATCTGATTTCATTGTTCTAGCCAGCCAAGCCAGGGACCTTCTATCAAAGATGCTAGTCATTGATCCGGCCAAGCGAATATCAGTAGATGAAGCCTTACAGCATCCATACATTAACGTCTGGTATGACCCAGCAGAAGTGGAGGCGGTAAGTGAGACGTGGCTTCTTACTTCAGACTGCTGAATGCAGATAGGATTCGTAGATTCCTGCTGCTTTACAGCAGCTGGGTAACGAGCATGCTATAAAGAAACAATGTTATTGTGACTGCGGTGGTCTTTGGATTTACGTGGAAAGAGATCTGTAGGGACAGGATGTATCTCTTTGTTAGATTAACCGACAATAGATGGGAGAAGCAAAACCACTTCAAGCACACAAAGCCATTTCTTGCTTTCTTCTAGACAACATGAAGAAAGGATTTTGAGCCCAGTAGCTCACCTGGTTTTTCTAGCTATATATAAGTCAGCCTGGCAAAAGATACTATCTTGCTCTCTAAGCCTTTCCCTGTGGAAAACAGCAGTCATCTCTTCTTCTGTTTGTGTTCAAGAATATATGTGGAGAGGAGGAGAATTAAACAAAACAATACAAAATCCTGAAGTCGGGATTCAGAAAAATCTTAGTAGGACATAAATTATTCCTTAAAATGAAGCAGGGACTCGTGTGTTTTCCTGGGCCGCGGTGCAGTGTCATGTACGCTGTCTGCAAACAGAAATGGAATTTTTCTTATAATGCTGTCGTGCTCTAGACACCTCTCCGTATACCTTGACGAGGCTGGTGTTAACAGGAATAAGCACAACCTGTAGGCGCTTCAGTGACCTGGTATAATAGCTATAGGTATAAATACAGAGGTGTTCTCTGTAATACTGTGTATGAAATGTATGAAAACAGAGCTCGCTATTTCATAAGGTTTAGAAATCTTACTTAACCGCAATGGGCAACTAAGACCCTGAACCTCGCAAAATTAAATCACTGCTGTTAAGTGATGTGCTCCAATTCAGTGTGTGTTCTTGAAAGTGCAGTACACTTCAAAAAGTGAACAGAATGCACAAAACCCCAGCAAATTTCACACGCGTAGGATTTATGCGGAGTATGTTATAGGAGTGCTTTATAGGGGGTGGTTCTGCTATCTTAGAGAGCCTTTAGGTTTTGTGTCCTGTTTAGTTTTCTTCAAGAAAAAAGTTTATCAGTCTGAAGCGTAAACATTTGATCCCTTGCAATATTTTACCCCCTGGCATGTACATTTTAGTTTCACATCCCTGTTAAGATCTCATTCCATCGTCAGGTACTTTTGTTGCATTTCCGTGCATTTCTTAACTCCGTTTTACAGAACTACTCCCATGTCAGAACTCACATTTGGGTCCCTCTTTAAGATGTTCTTTGCCTGTGAATTTAACCATGGAGAGCCACTTGTGATGCAGAACAGGAAGGGGATTTGGGACAGTGGTTATTCTGGTGTAATGCTTTGCCCAATTTCCATATGTATGCTCTTAGTTGTATTTCCGATTGAAGCGGAGGTTGAATTTTTGTCAAAATGAGATTGCCCTTTTAGAAGGGAAAACTTGCCCCCCACGCCTAGAATTACAGCTGATATTGAACCTCATATTACTGTCGTCTTACGCAGACAGAGATCAGGGGTACATCTATGACTGAAGAGCCAATGGTTTAATTTCTGATTGTACCACAGAGTCCTCACATGATCTAGAACAAAGCACCTCCTTTCTCTGGATCGTGACTGTAAAACAGGGATGATAATTACGCGTTTTGCTTGCCAGGTGAATTGGCTGGAATCTCATGAGCCCACTGGCTCTCCAAAGCCTGCGGTAATTCCATTCTAGTCCACTGAGGCATTAGTCTCTCACGTGCACCTCCAGTCACCATAGATACCTGCACAAACATGGTGCCACACTCCATCAAATCACATTCCTTGGCATTTTCACTGTTGACTGCATTTCATTGCTCCGTCACTGACTGCAGAATGTGTAAAGCAGTGGAAAACCAAACTGTCGTTGCTCCCATAGCACCTCAAAGAACAGAGGACGTCCTGTGAGGAAGGAACAGCGCCTTTAAACGCTCGACTTCAAATGCTCGGTGTTGTCCCAGTTATTTGTAGTTTGCATCTTTGTCTGAATTGCATCTTTTTAAATAACCCTCTCTTCTCTTCTCCCACCTGGTTCTTTGCACAGTTATTGTGTAGTTAACGTGAGCTGAACATCAGCGTCCCCAGCTGCTTTCTCTGTCTCTCTTAGCTTCAAAGTTTTCTCTTCCAAAACATGCTCTATCTTGGCAATAACATACTATAGAATCATACTAATACTTTTGTCATGAGTACTTTGACCTTGAAGTGTTATTGAATTGCTTTGACGCCAATCGCTCCGTGGTACAGAAACCCTTCTTCTCTTGGGATCACAGCAGGTTAAAAACCAGGAAGGTTCAGGTTGTGTGCAGTGTAACCTAAATAGAAGAACAGGGGATTAATAAATTGTATTTTGTCAGACCGCTGGGAATCCTAGAAAGAGCCTGGCTTCACTTAACGCTCATTATTTTTCCAATTCCATTTTCAGAGGGAAAGGTAAAATGGAGGACTTCCTTTCTGCGATTAACATTTTATTAAATTCTAAATTTCCATCTGTTCTTGCTGACACACCTTTGGTGGCTAGCTGTGAATCATTTACTAATTAGTTTCTGGAGAAAACTTAACTCAGTTGGATTTTCTTTGCCTCTTGATTCAGCTGTTGAAATGCAGCCCGGGTTTTTCATCGGCGTTGTCTCGATGATGGAATAAGTTTCTCAAACAGATTCACGGGAGATTGGTGGCTTTCTGCTCTTTCTCAGAAGAGTGTCCTGAGGTTCTGGGACTGCTACTAACGGGCAGTCCTTCTACGAGAAGTAGCTGTTGCTGCACTGGAGAGAAGGTTTTACTTGCACGTCCGTGTTACAACTTTCCGCTTCTGGCTGAACGCTTGATGTCTGATCGGCTGTTCTTTACAAGACAGCAAGGTACCTGTATGTCATAAACTTGTTTGTTGGTACCACGAGCAATTTAGTGCTTCAAGCACGAAGTAACTTGTTTCCTCTTGGAAAAAGCTGTGTTGGTGTGCACAACAGGCTGTGTCCATCTGTCTGTGACCTCAGACATGGGCCAGGGAAACCTAGTGTAACATCCAGAATACCTTTTGGTGTATCTTGTAACGCTGCGCTGACATCCGATGTCTTAAATGATTACAGTTTTGTGCGGTAGTTTATATTATGCCGTAAGCTCCGGGCTCCGCATTGTGCCAATTCCCTTGTTCTACTTCTGTGTTGCTTGTTGTGGCAATTTTGTATTATTAAGGACGCTGGATAAAGAATTAAATTACTATCACAAGAGTCTTTGCATCTCTCAAATAAATACTTCACTGAAATATCCACCTTGTTACAGCTGCAGAAGAGTTAGGATCAAATTCAGTAAACGCTTCCTACCGCCATGCGTTAAGCACGTCATGGGCAATGGGGAAATGACTGTCGTCTTACGTATTTTTGTTAGATCATGCCAACTTCGTAGCAGGGGTGGGAGCTAGTACTCATCTAATATGTCCAACAAATGAGTTCTTTGAGAGGTAGGTACTTTCACTGATTCATTTAATAATTTGACTCTGTGAATTTGTCTGCACTGAACTAAACCGCAGGAGTTATAATAGGGTACAATTGCACTGTGAAGTGGTATTTGAATGACATGTAAAAACCTAAAAATGGTTTGCTGGCTCATTAATGTTAGTTTTTGCAAAAAAAAAACCACTTCGGGGACATGGGTACGAAGAACAGATTGCGGTCCGATTCTTCCGGGTTGCATACGTCTTAAGTTTCCCATTCCAATTTGAATGGAACAAGTCATTTTTCCCTGCCTTGGTAAGCTACTTTATTTATGTGTGCTATGAAACAACTGCACCAGAACATCTCATCAGTGGCTTTTCTAACCGATCTCTGGATCTAGCCCACTGAATTTTGGAAGGTGGAAATGGAATTTGCATCTGCCACTGGACCTCAGTTCTGCAGCTGAACCTGTTTCTAGATGTAAACCAGAAGACGATGCTAGATCAAAGCGCTGTTGAAGTGCGTTGAAATCCTCACGCTACTAGTCTAGGTCCTTTTTGTCCCCAAACTCTGCCGTAGTTTGTGAAGCTTATAAAAATGCCTCATGGGAAAGGTGGAGAAACGTCTACTGATCCCTAACTGTTTCACTGAATGCAGTTAAGAGTTTGTCCCGGCGTGGTCTCAACTTTTTGTGCCTACCTATCTTAGCTGTGTTTGGGAGCCAGCTTTTATAACTGAAGGACAACAGCACATGAAAGACTACAGCCTAAATAATTTTTTCAAACCATTTAGCCCCATTTTTCCTTACGATTATTCACGTACAGATTTAGGATCTGTGATCGGAATAGGTTGACAAAAGGTTTACGCAAGGGTATCAGCCTAAGGCGAGTCTGCTACTAGAAAGTTTCTGTTCTCGGTGTGTAATAAGTTGCATGAAATTGTTTGTGTTCCCTGTCTGGAAGATTTCCTACCCAAGGAAGACATGGTGATATTTTCTTGTTCCATGACGGTCTTGCAAACTTACCTAATAGTGAAGCGATGGAAAGGGATTGAGCCGATGTGGAGCACAGTAGCCAGTCTTATTCAAACTGACGTCTTTCTCAACATTTGTTCTACTCTTCTCTGTCTCTTAAAGGTATTGTCTCATGTTTTGATTATCAGGAGACTGGGCTATTCTAACGCTTTGCTGCTTCAGTAGCTGATAAACCAGTTGATGGATTTTGCATTTGCGCCGAGTATTCAGTTTTGCTCTTGATTTCTATTCTCTTTGCTTATTTCGTGTTGAAATTCAGAAGTGCTATTGTTACTATGTTGGCCATTTTTGAAGCATCTCTCCCTGGTATCTTTACTCCAAGATGATCTTTTGTTAAAACAGGTTTTAGGTGGGCATTTGTGTTTTGTGTTTCACTGGAAATGCCATGGTTAGTCAGCATCATTTTTTTTTTTCCCCACTTTTTTCCACCCTCTTTTTGTGGATTTGCCTTGAGGTAATCAAGAGCCTTACTAGTTTGCAGTTGCTTGCTCCTGCATTTTACAAACATACTGGTTTGGACCCTATGAATTTTTTTTTTTTTACAATTGCACTCAGTGAGTCTTCTCTTGTGTCAGAACTTGGCTTCTGCAACTGGTCTGATCCAAGGTGTGCAAATTTCCTGTTTGAGAACAAAGCTTAAGGGAGTGAAATGTAAGAAAAGCCTGGTCATCTTTGACTCAATAAAAGCTCAACACTTCAGTTCTCTGTTGTCTGGGTTCTGCTCCGAGCTGAATTACATCACTCCGGGTGTGATGAACAGGCAGATCAGAACTCCTCTGTCAGGCAGAGGGATCAGGAGCACTTACCTATACCGCGGTGTTCTTCATCTTTTCCGCTTTCTTTACACAAGAAGTATGTTGTATTTGGGGATGTACCTGTCTATTAGATTTCAAGTAATAGCTGTGTTGAATGCTGGCGAAGGGAGAAGAAAAGCCGTAAGCCGGATTTTACGTTCTGTCTTTCTGTATCATGGACAACAGGTACTAACCGCGGTTTTTGCTTTGCTTTCCCCGATCGGGCCTTGTCTCTTCCTAGATGAGCGCTTCACCCCACTAGCTCATGGCTTCAGAGATTTGCATCTATTTCAGGGGCTAGGTGCCAGGGGGTGCGACGGGAGCCTTAGCTATTGACTGCAAAGTGGGCAGGCGAGGATGGAGTGGAGGGAGGAGTGGGAGAAAGGACGGACTAGCAAAGACAAATATTCTGCCACTTCCTTAGGGAAAGTTTGCAGAGGACCACCTGGCAATGAATTCTCCTTTAGGATTTGGAGCAAGACGAGGCTCTATGAAGCAACCCTGCTTTTCACAGACTGTCCTGCAAACGTGCAGGCCAGGGAACCTGACAAGAGAGCGATAGGAAAATGAGTGATGGAGATGCTTTTGGTCGCTTGTATTGTGCTTAACTTCCTGCTATTTTTCCTGATTGCCCCACTGGGACTTAGAAGCCTGCGCTGTGTTGCATCGGCCCACGTTCACTGCACTCTGTCTTTTGTAGCACTTGTTAAGTACTTTTCCAGAGTGAAGTCTTTCATCATGTGACTAAAGGTTTAGCAGTGGGGTGTTTTGGGATTTTTTGAGTCCTCCTCCCTTAGTGTGTAACATAACATAACTAGTGTGTCAATAACCTTGGACAGTAGGGATGACACAGAAATTAGGATACAGAGGTATTAAACAAGATGGTGTTTTCAACCAGTATAGCATTGGGGGGGCATTTAGCCAACTTAGCTGTCTAGTTAGATTGCGTCTTCTCCCCAGTAAACGGCTTCTTCAAAAGCAGCTGGGCATCTGTTGTACAGTATTCATGTGGTTCGGAGGCCTAGGAGGACAGGTAACGGAAAGCATTTAATGTGACAGGAATTTTGGAAGTGAGCTGTTGCAGTATCGTGAAGAGTCAGCGTGTGCTGGCATAGACCATGAAGAGCACTGAAGACAGTTTAGGGAATAAGCAGAGAATTTGGTGTCTAACTTTAACCTGGAGGTAACGACCCTCTATGTCTGCCCATATTTATGGCGTTGTGAATGTGAGTGAAACAGATGAAATAGCCCTGTCCAGTTAAAAAGCAGACTAGTGAGACAGTTACAGTCCCTTTTTATAAGTCTATTAAAAGTTTATGGTCTTTCACAGGCTGTATGGGGGCAATAAAACTATTATGTCTCATTCTAATGGGCAAAGACTGTAACGCAAATGGGAAGTGGTAGGAATGCAATACCCTTTCCCCCTGATGTGTAACAGCATCAAACTCTTCTGGTCAGCCTTAAATGCTGTGTTGTGATTCCCTGATACAGAGGGGAAGACGATATCTTATTAGATGTGGTACTTGCTATTCACTCACAGCAGGAGGTTGCACAAACAGCGCTGTGCCTCTCCCACAGACTTCTGCATAAAACAAATACACCATAAAAACAAACCACATCCAAAGCCCTCAACAGCTCTGAAAAGGTCATCATATTTACTGTTAGAAACAGGCCTTGCACAGTTTTTAAGCTTACCTGTGGAGTGAGTGGATAAGCTAGATCTTGGATTTAAAGGAAATTCTTATGTCTACCATACTAACCGAGTTAGCCAGCTTCTTTTCAGCCCACTTGCCGCAGTATCTTTGATGATAAAGTCACAGTGTCTGGTTCTCCGGAGCGTACATCGTTGCTTTGAAATTAATTTCAAGTCTTCCTCACAGTTAAGACAATTTCTGTATTCAACCAGTTACAAGTAAAAGATGTGTTTTGAAAAAAATACGAAAACAGACAGATAATGTGTGTTTATGATTGTGTGGAATTCCCAAGATTTTAGGAACTGTTGAAATCTGTTATCAGTCTTTGCACCTAATTTACATGTAGGGGAAACCAGAGTTCAAAGGGGACAAGTGTTATTGACTAATATTACCCAGGAAATCTATTGTAAAATCAGAATAGGAACCTATAGACCTTACTTCTCTGTTTTATATTTCAGTTAAAGGTTCCTTCTTCTTATATGTTACATGCAGAAAGTGTCTCAGTTCCACTTTTAAACAAATAGTATGTTTATTATTCTCATGTTACGATATTTACTTTACCCACGTAACAGCATTTGGACTATTATAATGAATAAATGAGAGACGCAATAACTTTTCTCCCTCAAAGTGCTCTTGTTCTATTTTTAGGAAAGAAGACATTTCCAACATCTCTTGCCTCCACATGTAGACTACTCTGTTTATTGTAGATAATCTCAGTATCTCCCTGATGATGTATTAGCTTCTCTGTTTTCTTGTCTGAAAATGCTGTGCTGGAGATTTTGTTTTCATTTACACAGCTGCCTTTTACTGAAGTTGCTATACATTCTTATCCTTCGAGATGATCTGTGAATAAATCCCAAATCAGATATTTTTCCTATCTCCCCTAATGTTTATGCGATGCTGCCTATATGGATGTCACTGTTTTTATCCCAAAATGTTTGAATTGTTTGTGAGCAGAATGGATTCCTAGACGTGTGCTTTAGAATAGCTTTAGCGTTGCCACCTGGGTGGCTCTGAAATAAAATTTCAGAACACTTGTGCTGGTTGTTCTCTAGGACTGCGTTGGCTTGAGCTGCCTGGTCTCCAGTCAAACTCCTTCCATATTGTTGGCATTAGAAGTAATTTTGAATGGGAGAGAAACGTACTGATCGCTATCAAAGTCACACTCTTACGCAAGACTGTGGCTGCTTTCTATTCCTCCCCTTAATTTTTCAATAATTATGTTATTTCATAAAAAATTAAGTATTTTTTTGGCCAAAAAAATTTGCTTGCGCATATCGGGAAGAGCCTCTCTTAGACAAATTTTTGCTGTTTAGGGGCAATTGTTTAGGACTTAGTCTTGCACATTTTTTCTTCACCTATAAATGGCTTTGTTTTGGAACCTTTTGAATAGGTTGGACTTGATGATCTTACAGGTCTTTTCCAACCTTAGTGATTCTGTGAATATCCGTGTGATCTCATATTGGTTCCTACTTGGGAACAGTTTTGTTCCATTCCGTGGGAACAAAGCTAGTAGCAAAATTTGCCATAGGTTATTATCTGATGTTTTCTGTTAACTGGTTTCAAAATTCATCTTAGATTTTACTGTACCTGTAGTTATTGTTTGTTATCTGACATGTGCCATCCATTAGAAGAGAGATTTCTTAGAAAGATCAGATGTTAAAAATAATCCTTTTAAGCATTTCTCTGTGTTGGCAGAATTTTACAACAGTGATAGATTTTATGGGGTTTTATTCGCTGTAACTCACGCTGCTTTCGTTACGGGTTTTATTTTCCTAGGATTTATATTTCACTGGGGTATCTCTGCATCTAGGACCACCCACGAGGGGCTGAGTTGTGAATTACCATTCATTTTTCTGTGCATGCCAACCTGTGCATTACCTTTATTAATGTGATGCTGTTTCCTACGATGCTTATGAAGAGAGCTTGGTTTGCGGTGCTCAGTCCGAGGTCCTGTCCAGGAGAGAAACTGCTGCTGTATTGTCTTAGCCCTGTATAAGCTATCTATGACCCGCTGTTAAATACAACCTGTTCAAATGAATTTCAAGTTTCATAGTTTGTCATAAGGAAAAAAGAAAAACCACCACCAAAACACCTGTCTCTTATTTGACTTGTGAGCGCTGACTGTCCATGATGATGGAGAAGCGCTTCTGGAGAGCTCTGTGCCCTTGGCACCTTCACTACGTGTGACACTTCAAGGCAAAATCAAGGCTGTCAGGTTGCGCTTCTTTTCTGGTATTCTTTTCTCTTGCCCAGCCCTGTGTGTACAGATGTCGTACCTAACCTCTTCGGTGATCTGCCACGGGGGTTTTTAGCAGTCAGTTACAGGGTTTGGTTTTCTCCTTAGAGGTCGATGGTGCGCATCTGTTGTCTCACAAAAGAAGTTTGCAGCTTTGCTTTGTACAGAAGCACGGATATTTCCTGTAGTCAGCGACATCTATCCATTTATAGCTGATTAATTATGGAAGCTGAACACAGCTTCTGCAGCAATCTTTGTTCATGTCAGTGAGAAGTAGTGGTTAGAGAGGAAAGAGGCATTTCTTATCATCTTTTTCTTTTCCAAACCAAACTAAAGCTTTTTCCAGCTTGCTGTCGTACGTATCTGCAAGCTGTTCAGTCGTTACTTGTAGCCAAGTAATCCTGACTCCTGCTGCCTGGTATCCTTAGAGTCCAGCTGTACAGAAACAGCTCAGACCACAGTTTCTTTGACACGTACCATGCGTGGAGTTTTCCAAAAGGCTCTGCAAAGAGTCCAAGGAAAGAATGGGCACAGAGGCATTTCTTCTTCCATATCCGTAGTTGAGATCATGCCCAGTCCACTGTGGAGTCTCTGGGCAATGCAGGATGAAATCCAAGGTCCTTGACACGGTCCTCTCTAGCGAAAGAGACTTCAGGCCTCTGGTGACGGCACACTGGTGCTGTACACTGCAAAAACAAATATATAAATGGTATCAGTAACGCAATCTAGATTGTAGCAAAACACAAAGGAATTCTTATATTCACCTGCCATGAGGATCTAAGCTATTTAACAAATTGTTTAACCTCACACCATTAATTTTTACAGCCTCCATTGCCTCTGTTATTTGTATGTTGCTACTTCTATCGTCGCCTTGTACGCTGCTCCACAACTACCGCTCCAGACCCTGCGATTCTGGGAACAGATGCCTTGCTCCTGCCAAGCTTTCTAAAAACAGCTCATCCCAGGGTCCTCACTGTGCTGGCACTAGCTCTGCAGAGGCAGGGACAGAGATGGCGGCATTTATTCAAGTGTGAGCTCCATCCCATTCCCTTTGCTTTCTAGCAGTGGCGTACAAACCAATCGTGTTGCTTTGGGACAGTGAGAATACATCAGCCTCAACATGTTTTGCTTTTTCCCCTAGTGAAAAGCTTTTCCTCCCTGGAAAGTAGAAAGGTATTTTAACAAATCCAGTAGTCTCCTGATGTGTGTCTGACCACAGGAAAAAAACTGTCTTTTGTGGGGTTTTGGGTTTTGGTGGGTGGTGGGGGGGTGGTTTTGTTTTGGTTTTTTTAGGAAAAAGGTCCATGTGGATATTTTCTGGGTTTTTTTGGTAGTTTTTATTATATTCAATGAGTGTTAAATTTAATGCAAAAATATTTTGAAGATCCATTTGTAAAATGTAAAAGCCAAGAACCACTGAAACAACAAGGTATTACATTAATATCTGCAAGAGAAATATAATTCATTCCTTCTCTTCCCCATCCAAAAATAGATTCTATTCTTTGTTATTGTTGCCAATGCAATTGCTTACAAATCAATCTGATTTGGGGAGAAAATGGCTACCTTAAACTGAAGCTAGATGCTGCCACCCATAGGCTTGATCCACACTCTGCTTTGATTTAATGCTAGTTTGTCCTTTTTCTGAAACCTGTACAAACTAAACCATATAACTCTCAGTTGGGATGTGCTGCATGAAGGATTTATAAGAATGTCTATAATACTGCAGCTGCATCCACGTAGAAACTTAATAATGATGAACTCAGTCATTGCCGCCTAACTCAGATACCTTAGAAAAAGTCATTTCTAGGCCAACTTTTGCACCAAGACTGAAATCAGGTGCCCAGGAGGATCCAGGTACAGCAGCTGCTCTGTCTGCTCCATTGCTGTGACAATGCTTGTGTGAAAAACCTCTAATTTTAGGAACGGACTGAAAAAAAAAAACCTACCCCAAACAAACAACTTAGGAGAAAATGGGTGGTCAGCCTGGAGGGGATTATCTAGGTTGATAACAATGTGTATTAAACCTTGTGGTCCTCCTTAAGATTAATGAGGATCATGGGAAAATACATTCACTCCTGAAACTGTTGTGGTATTCTCAGCTCTGTGCCTTGAATCAATGAAAACACATCGTAAGGACTCGTTTCCTTTTAGCAGGGAATTTAGATGGGACACCTTCACTTCTCCCAGCACAAGAACGCTGGCCTGGCCTCTCAGCAGAGCTCCGTTCGCCTATGTTCCGCACAGGCTTTCGAGGTGTTAGATCCTGCCTGTGTGAAGAGGAGGGATTTACTCATGTCATTATCACGCTGAATACTTGTTACCCTTGGCTCTCGCGTTCCTGCCGAGAGCCGTGTTCTATAGCTGCGGGTTCTGCTAGCTCACAAATAAAGGTCTGCAGTATAAACCCTGCTGCAGCAGTAGAACGCTGTGCGGGTGCGGTTTCTGGCATCCTGCGTGCGGTGTGTGAAGTAGAGTTTGATTGCTCTCCCTTGATTGTCTTCATAGCAAAATAGGAGTTTGGTAACAAATGAGATGATTCTGGGCTCTCTCCCTGGAAAATGTCTTCGTTTCCAGAATGTGTTAATCTAGGAAATAATTACTGCTGCTTTTCTTGTTGCCTATTAGCCAATTATTCCTGCTTAAGACGTTGCTGAAATAAATTAGAAGAGACATCAGACAAAGATTTTGTGGTTGTGTGAACTGAGGACAGGAATGTGCATCTGATGACTTGTTCCTTTATTTCTGTAATTTGTGTTTGGGAATTGAAGTAGTGAAGGAATCTATCCTATCTATCCTATCTATCTGGCTGGGGGAGATACACCCCTGTTTTTCTATGGAAGGTGTAAAAAGAGTGTTTGCATTGGGTAGGAGCAATTTTGCCCACAGCCTGTGCTTTTTGTAAGCCCCTCCTTGAAGCTTTTAGAAAGAAAGGTACTGGCAAGATATTCTTGTCCAACTTGGTTTACCTGCTTTCCTTCCACCTAACAGAGAAGCAGTGGGTCTGTCGCTGTGATTCAGACTACAGCTCAGCCAAATACCTCCCCTGCTGCTACCAGAAAAGCCAAGAGCCAGCTATGTAGTGGAGCTGACAGCCCCTGCAAGTCTGCTGTAAATTCCTACCCCCCGGGGTTTCCTTGTCTTGGCCAGCTTTCTCTGCTTTCCCCCCAGCAGGATGCTGCAGGGCTGGCTGAGCAGTAGTCCAGCAGACTCAGCTGGAGGAGTGGAGCTTGCTTACCGCATCCCGCCGGTCAATGGTGAAGCTCACCTGCACTCTTTTGTAGCGTTCAGCTCCCCGATATGTCCATACAGACACGGAGTCCCCACGGAGATTGCATCGATTTTGGCTGAATCTATCTTAAGCTTCAGGACTGACTGGAAGGGACCGAGAAGGGTGGTTATGCTGAATAAGAGAGCAGCTGTATTGGTTTTGGACTCAGACTTCTTATGAGGTTGTGTCTTACCTTGCTGACGTAGCGAAACCTCAGGTAGCCCTGCTGAGGCCTGACACTCCCTTTAGCTCATGGCACGTGTCTCAGGTTCCCTCTCGGCACCTTCTCAGGTATGAGACTTGGCAATCCAGGACTTCACCCAATTCCCTTGTCTTTAGCACCGATACAAATGTCACTCTGCAGGCACTTCTCTTGTTTTCAGTGGACTTGTCCAGTTCAGCTACCATAGAATTTTCCTGCTCCATATTACGTCACTGAGCTGTTACTTGGAGTTGTACCTGTAGCATGCAAATAGCTTAATGGACTGATGGTGTTAGAGTCCTGAGAGCAAATTCTCAACTTAGTGAATCAGAAAACAGCTCGGTAAATGTGCATTTAATAGTAGGATGTTCTGAAAAGGACGCAATGGCCGAGTGCCCAAGATGAAAGTTAGAGGAAATATTTATGAGCGAGACAAGTATTGTAGATGTCGTTTCCATCTTCATTAGATATCTTACCTTGGATGCTGAGGCTTCTTGGTAGAGGGAAGGAGGAGAGAGTCCTCTGCCTTGCTTGGCTGCAGTATTTGGCAGCTAACATCAGGAGAGACAATGAACACGTGGCATAGTGGCCCAGTGAAAGCAGGTATCCAGGCTCTCGGAAACTCTAGTTGCCTTTGTCTCAGTAAATCCCAGGATCTGCTACTTCTGCGACATTCTCATCAACTGAATAATACAGTAAGGAAAAAAAAAAGAAACCTTTCTGGTCAAAGCAAAATTACTTAAAATCTGTATACTGGAAAGCTTGGGAATTTAGAACATGGATCAGAAATTCTGGGAGGGAGATTTACTTCAAAATTAGTTACTCTAAGAAGTTTGTATAGCAGCAAGTATGATGTCTAATGGCTAACTTAAAAATTAACATAGTAATATTACTACTAATTAATCAGGATTGATACTTGTCTGGTACTCTGACAGCACTTTCTCCGCCAGTGCAAACAATCCGTGTGTGGAGTTTCTGGGCTCAGTATAAGCACAGTGGCATTGCTGACCTGTGTTCTATTTCAGCTGCAGCCATGCCTCTTCTTTAAAAGAGGAAAAGGGAAAAGTATATTGATTTCTTCTACATAAAGAGTTGAATTCCAGAAGTGTTAATTCCTTTAATATTCAAAGGTGTTTTGTGTGGTTTTGCATGTACAGGATGGATAACAAAGAGGGAGAAGAGAATTTATCTTGACTTAAATAATTACTCCTAATTACTTACAATATAACAGACAATAGACTGAATACCTTTGTTTCTCTCCTGCAGCCTCCTCCTCAGATATATGATAAACAGCTGGATGAAAGGGAACATACAATCGAGGAATGGAAAGGTAATTGCAGTTTAGAATTATATGGGAAGGCGTATTTCAGTGGCAAAACGGCCACGTCCCACCGCCAAGTGCGTCTGTGTAAAACTGAAAGAATTCCTTTGACACGAAGAATTGTCGCTAGCCCTACAAACTGGTGCTTTGGTAGCGAAAATGTAAGAAATGTCGTGAGGACTAGCTTTATCTACACAGGTTCATGTTAAGGCAGGAGGTGCAGATTCCAGTGCTTCATTGAAACCTAAGGATGTCATCTGGAGAACAGAATCCTGTTCAGCAGCAGAATTCTACCTACAGTAAAAAGCACTGTATTACTGTGCTGCTTCATTTCTAGATAGTGCGGCGTTAAAAAATTCATGTGCTCTAGTTTAACCCTATTTGTTTCAACTCAGCTCCAAAGAGAGATGATAGGAGAGGAGGGGAAGGGAAGAGAGAGGTCTTAGGCGTGTAGAGCGGTCAGACTTGTGAAGACGAGGTAGGGCAGACCTAGGGAGCTTGTGGGAGGGCTACAACACTGTGTTTTGTGGTAGTTGTTTTGTTCCTGATCACAGGCACTGGTTCCTGTTTGTAACTGTTGCAATTCTCTTTTCCAGAACTCATCTACAAAGAAGTAATGAATTCAGAAGAAAAGACTAAAAATGGTGTAGTAAAAGGACAGCCTTCTCCTTCAGGTACTCAGCCCCATTGAACAACTTAAATGTGTTTTCTGTACTGACAAAAAGAGGATGGAGATAGCTGAAACACTTGGGTTACGCTTGCAGTTACGTAGACCGGTTAGGAAGGTTTTATGCAATCCAGTGCTACAGGCCTGGGGACGAGTGGCTGGAAAGCTGCCCCGCAGAAAAGGACCTGGGGGTGCAGGTCAACAGCCGGCTGAATATGAGCCAGCAGTGTGCCCAGGTGGCCAAGAAGGCCAACGGCATCCTGGCCTGGATCAGAAAGAGTGTGGCCAGCAGGAGTAGGGAGGGGATCGTGCCCCTGGACTCGGCGCTGGTGAGGCCGCACCTCGAATGCTGTGTTGGGTTTTGGGCCCCTCACTCCAGGAAGGACATTGAGGTGCTGGAGCGTGTCCAGAGAAGGGCGACGGAGCTGGTGAGGGGTCTGGAGCACAAGTCTGATGGGGAGCGGCTGAGGGAGCTGGGGTTGTTCAGTCTGGAGAAGAGGAGGCTGAGGGGAGACCTCATTGCTCCCTACAGCTCCCTGAAAGGGGGTTGTGGGGAGGTGGGTGCTGGTCTCTTCTCCCAAGTGACAGGACAAGAGGAAATGGCCTCAAGTTGCACCAGGGGAGGTTCAGGCTGGATATGAGGAAAAATCTCTTGCCTGAGAGAGTGGTGAAGCACTGGACCAGGCTGCCCAGGGAGGTGGTGGAGTCCCCATCCCTGGAGGTGTTCAAGGAACGTGTGGATGTGGCACTGCAGGACGTGGTTTAGTGGGCATGGTGGGGTTGGGTTGGGGGTTGGACTTGATCTGACAGGTCTTATCCAACCTTAGTCATTGTGTAATTCTGTAATGGGTTGAACTCAATTAATTGCGCTCCAGTGTCATGTTAATAGTTTAAAAATCGGTCTGCTTGCTATTTGAGATATAGCTGTCCTGGTATTTTCTATGGAAAGATCTGTGGTTACAGATTATATTCCTGTGGGTGGGGAGGCTTATCTCACGCTATTATTATTATACTGCTTATGGATGCATGACTGAACTAATATTCTGCTAGTTGATATAAGCAAAATCGGTGATGTTAGCATGAATCCATCTGTTGGACACGTGACGCTGCACCCCACCACATAACCATCAGGTACCTACTTGGGTCGTTAATCCTTTCAGAAGTCTGGTAACATTAGAACAGCTTGCTGATAAGCTTGGTCGACACATCGATGAGAAGGGAAAGTTGTTTTCAAACACAGATTCTTCAGGTCCTGTCACAAGAAAATCGCAACTAAATTTTACCTAAGGAAAATTCACATCAGCACTCTTTTCACAGAAACTCAAATGATGAGTGCCAGTTCACAGGAATACGTATTTGTGAAGGTACGCTTTCACTGGCAGACTTGAAGTGCCCAGATTTTGACCACAGTGTTCCGGTAGCGCTTACGGGTAAAAATGCCTTGTGCAGAGGCTTTCCTCAAAGTTAAGTCATTTAATTCAGTGTTCTCTGCATATTTTCAGAGAGATTTTTTTTTTGCATTCTCATTTTTCACTTGCTGCTGTGCTAACTGAATGTTAGAACAAGAATGCATCATTAGTAACTGACACGACAAGGGGAAACATGGCAACAATGGAGGACGTTAATAGAGTGCTGGATGGTAATATTAGAGCGCTAGCACTGCACCTCGATTTTGACATCGATGAAGTAAGATGTTGAAAACGATCCATTGTGTTCTTGCCGAGTAGCAAACAAAGTATAGTACTTGTAGATTTAATTTACCAAACTATTGTACCACCACTGAAAAGAAATCTGGGCCCTGACAGGTATCTGATAAATCCTCATTCTTAAATCTCTCTCCCCTACAGAAAGGTGGTTGCAGTCTGATTTACAATTGAGAAACATTGTAGTTACTCCTTTCAGGAATTAACTACCCGGGGATTTCTTTATGCATTCCATGTTCTGTTTTTCCTAGGTGGAAGGTTTTTATTGTTTACGTAAAATATTTCCGAACATACAAAATTGCCATTTCTTACCTGTCTTTCTTTTGCTGTTCCCCTTTGGCTATTTTTGGATTGTCAGGCACCAACAAGTATAGCAACTATTTAAAAATTGCTCTGAGATGAGGCTGTTGTACGAAACAGTAGATTTCCTGGTTTTTCATCACTTTGTGCGCCTGACTTGATTATTTTTTTTTTTTCTTCAACTGAGTGAAATACTGGAAGAATGAGGTAAAACGAGTCACCAGTTCTGAGCATAAGGGAAATGAGGGAGACTCTACACAGATGTTGCTCGTTGGTCGGCATTCTTGGCAAGAATTCAGAAGGCTAACATTTGGTGCTCTATCAGTAATCATAGCAAGCAAGCTGGAGACGAGTTCTGTGATTACTTGATCAGAGCTTTTGGGGCGACAGCTGAAGTTGGCAGCACCAAGGATAGTAGCTGCCTGTTGATAGTGCAGGCTGCTTAGAGTGCTGGTGTATCAGGGTGTCAGTCACTTCGTGCTTCCTCTTGTCCTGTGAAGAATTAGGTAAGACATCATACAAGCTTGAAATGTGGGGCTTGGGGGGGGACCTCAAGTGCCCCTCGTGCTCATGTCCAACGAACAAAATCAACTGTGGCTAAAACCGTTCCCGACAGATGCTGCTGCTGCCTGTTCCAAAAAACCTCTGTGGGCTACCTTGTTTATTTTCAAAAAGCTTTTTGTATTGTCTTGCCTAAAATGTGTTTTGCTGCAGTTTAACTCGATTATTTCTTGTCCTGCCTCCAGAGAACATGGAGAACAGCTTTCTCCACGTTTCTTTCTGGCAGCTTTTAGCTCACGTAAATTCCATTATCGCACCCCAATCAGTCTTCCTTCCTTTGAACTCCACTACCTGCATCTTTCAATCTTTCAAACTTACTGCTTTTCTCTACACTTTATCTAGGTGACTTCTTTCATAGCTCACAGTGCCCAAACCTAGCTGCTTAAGGCACTAGGAGCGCTGAATTGAGTGAAAAGGTTTGCGTGTAGGTGTGTATATAGGTGTTAGATAAATATGTAAGCAACATGTGCAAACAACTTACGCGTGTCCACATGTGCGCATGAACACTGAATTTAATCTCAGATGGTAGTTTTTGCTTTTCTATTCTATGTTGCAGAATTGCTAAACAGTTCTGGTTTATTTATAAATTCAGATTCTGTACCCCTTACCGACGCGCTCGCTATTCAAAGGGTCTATGCCGTATCATTACTTGGCTGGGAGAATAAAAGTGATTAGAATAAAATGTTTTCTCAGCAGAACTCAGTCACAACAATACATGTGAGAAATAGCCACTAAATTTAATCCACCTTCAGGATTGTTGACTAATTCCCACCCTTACAACATGAAGATACGTACCTTCTATACATCTATATCCTCTCCAAAATACACGTGTACATATACGTGTGTATCACATGCGTATGTGCATCTTCTGTTGAGGTCTCCTTCTGGGTTCCACAGAAGTTGTATTGTTTATTTTAAATTACTCGCTTTCCAAGAAGTGCAGTAGAACTTTTCACTAGCGGTCTCGGGACTCTTCTGCTCTGTCATTTCTGAAGCAGAGAAGCAAAGGATATAAACTCTTTTATGCAAAGATACGGGAGGAGTTTACCAATGCTGTTGTCTATTTGCTTAACATATTAAAAAAGTGTTTCTGACTGGTATTATCAACAGCAGGTACTTCCATTAAATAAAAAAAATTAATACAAGGCTGTAGATCATTTAGAATTAAACTTAAGTTCTGTCCAAAGTTAAATAACTTTCCTGCTATTTGCAGATTTCTCCTGCTCTGACACTGCGTACTGTCGAACCTCCTCTCACACTCTGCCCTAGGCTTCACTACCCAGCTATAGTTTCATACCTAACATTTTCAACTGTCTTCTCATTTCTGGATACTGAATATAGTAATAGCGCTGATCTTAGTGCAGCTTATTCTTAGCAGTTCCCTTTTTTGCTGAAAATTGCTCTTTTATTCTTCCCTTTCTGCCTTTTAGTTGCTCTCCGATTTGGTCAGTTTTGTTGCTATCACCCGAGAATGACTGGATACCTTTAGCAGCCCTCTTCTGTTGTGTGCAGAGCCTAAAATAAGCAGCTGATGGACTTGCCAAGCATTGCGACATTGGATATCAAGAGTTACTAATTAGATTTATAAGAAGCTGAGCAAATCCCCAAGACAGACACAAGGCTTTTTTGGAAACAGCAAAAGCTGCAGTTCTCCTTTCAGGTTTTCCCCACACACACACATCTGTACCACTTTGCAGCTGAAGTCTTAAAGGCACTTCCATAGCTGCTAATTAAATAGGACTTCACAGGAGCCCTCTGAGGAAGGAATCCCTGCTTTACAGCAGGAAAGCTGGTGTGTGGCTTAAAAGAGAAGCTGTCAAGTCGATGGCAGAGCCAGGAACAGATCCCGGGAGCTGTTTCTCACCTGCCCTAACCTTTTGCTCTTTTCTTCAACCCTGCAGCCAGGGAGAAGCTTCCTGCCAAACAGCAAATTCATAAATGAGGCTCTTTTTCTCTTTTGAATGCTCCTCTGTCATTTCTGCACTGTTTCACCTGGCACCCCTCCCTTAGGAAGGAGCTGTTGTAGCACCAGGCAGGTGCTGAGCATAGCAAATGAAGCATTACCGAGTGACTAGGACAGCTTTCAGCCGGGTTTCTGAGTGTTGCTGCTGCTTTGTGCTGCTGAATTCTTTAATTCTGAGTGTTTGGGCTGCCTTGTGCTGCCAAATCCTTTAATTCTGTCATTAGGTTTGGTGTGGTTTCATTTGGTTTTGTGGGTATTTTGTGAGTCTGGGTGCTTTGGGGCTGCAACAGTAACTATCAGGTGTGTGTCGTGTCACGTGGAATTGTGCTGAAAGCTAGGAATAACCGTAAAAATGCACTTTCCAGAAACTTAGGGGCTGAATTGATACTTGCCGAAACAAACGTAGCAGGGTTTATTGAATTCAGTGGTGCTGAATCAGACAGAGTGTAACAAAATCTTCACCTATACAATTTCTGCAGCTATTTCTTCAGTTATTTTGCCTAGCTAAGTTGATTGCACGTTCATCAATGAAAGCTGCGCAGCAACAGTTTGATCAAAAGTCGATTGAACCGACTGGAGTTCTTTCCGTTTGATTCCTGGGACAGTATCCATGACTTAATGGCAGGCTTCTGTCCAGCACTGTAAACATTTAGAAAGGTAATATATCGTTTAGTCATTAATATCATAAAATTGAGTCATATTTTTACTATATCTAAATGCATTTGTCTTGACTGATTAGGATTTTCATAAAATGCCACATGGTTTAATAACATGTGAACATGAAGTAACAGTATTGTATTGGGTGATTACTGAGCAATATGAATGAGGTACGTGTAAATAACTCTTAGAAAAACAAATCTCCCGTCAGAAAAGAGGGATGATTGCTGTCTGCTGTCAACAATGAGATGTCTTTGAGATTGCTCTGTCTTTTTGCAGCATTTACAAAATTAACTCTTTAATTTTCCAAATGCATTAGGAAAGTAAACTCACGTAAGGGTTCTTCTGATGCTGGAATATCTTTGTACTACTACAACAGCAGAAAGCACTTCCCATCCGGAGCTCTGAAAGTGAGCGTACCTGTCTCTGTTTTGTGCACATTTAGAGTGGATGTGTATAAAGGGAAGAAAAAGTTGAGGAAAATAGAAGAGCGGTTGGAGGTCTGGTGTGGTGGCTTGTTTTCTCAAAGTGATGTTTTTATTGAAAACCGGAAAGTGACAGAAATCCTCTCCTTTTGCCCACCGCATCTTGTATTTTGCCTAGGCTGCATAGATGGCTGTTTAATTTCTGTATTAAGACTATATGGGTTTTGTAATTTTACTAGGTGTGTTTTATTAGGTGTGTTTTCTCGCTTTTCAAGGCAATAGATGTTAATTTTCATCCATTTCAGGGAAATGAAAATCTGTAAAAGTCAGCCGAGAAAACTTTTCAGCCATAAGAATGAAACGGCATCTCTCTGCAGAACAAAGATCTGCGTGTCGCGGTCACTAGCTACGATTTCCAGCTGTGCAACAGCATGCAAAATAATGTATTTTATTGTCACGAATATTTGATGAAAATTAATGTACCCCTCTCAAACTGCAGACAGCGTTAATTTTGGTGGGAGGAGGACAACAAAACGTTGCCTGAAAGTTCAGCGGGGAAAAAAACCACCAATCAAACTGTTGTTTGCTACTCTGAGAACTTACGTATCAGCCGAGGTTAGCGGGCAGAGTGATGGCTGAGCAGTCACAGGTGCAAGATAAATACATTCTTCACGTGGCTCTGTATTTATCATGCAATTATCTGCATTTATAGGACAGATAATTTCTGATAATATTCAGGGATGTGCTAAATGTTCAGTCACGATAATCTCACGAAGGTACATTCTTTGTTTCACAAAGTCAAAGTGATTTTTGGATGATACCTGGTACTAGCGTCACTTTACACAGGACAGGTAAACTTGGATGCACAAAAATAGTGTCACAGCTGAAATCCTGGGCTTAGTCACCTAGTCCTTAACTAAGAGGAAGAAACCAGCCTTGCCTCCCCCGCAGCCATCTTCTCTGCATTGCCACTAGGTGATTTGATGCCACCCGTTCCACTGAACTACCTACAAGAAAACAGGGATTTTCTGAGAGAGTATGGAGGATCAGGTTGGGTTTTATAATCGTCGTGTTGGTGCCTGCGTGATCCTAGCAGGCATCTGATTGTTGGGTGTTTTGTAACTCTAAGGTGGCTAGAAAGAAGTGGAGTGATAGACACAACATGAGCTACACCTCTTCAAAACAGACTGTTGAGGGAGAGAATTTCCTGGTAAAATGTTTAATGTTATCCAATTCCTAAAGTTTGTACGGCCCATTTTCTGCTGATGTTTGCCGTTGTTTAAAATGGTCTGTGTACTTACGTGCCTGTTGCCACAGGGTAAGTACCCTTTGCTTTTTAAACTGCGGAAAGTTCTGGGGTTTCAGGTTTAATCACGCTGGTGTTCGTTTTCGTAGCACAGGTGCAGCAGTGAACAGCAGTGAAAGCCTCCCTCCATCCTCATCTGTCAACGACATCTCATCCATGTCTACGGATCAAACACTGGCGTCTGACACGGACAGCAGCCTGGAAGCTTCTGCGGGACCCCTCGGTTGTTGCAGGTGACTAGCCGCCTGCCTGCGAAACCCAGCGTTCTTCAGAGGATGATGTAATTTAGGAGGAAAAATTAACAGGAGTTAAGAGATGAAAAGGAAGAGAAATAAAATACAAAGATTTAAACGAAACAAACAAAAAAAATCTTTTCAGCCTGCTTCTCCTACAGAGTTATGTAATGCAGCTAAGCTCAAGTGTATATTTAACTTATAGTTGCTCTGCTTTGGTCTTCTTCCAATGATGCTTACCGAGGTGGGGGGGAAAAAAGGAACTGAAAAATCCTTTTTTTTTTTACCCCCTCCCCATAAGATGTAAAATTAATGGCTGCAAAACCAGCAACCTGCCACTGTCCTTTTCACACTGGCATGACAAGGTGTGCAGTAGCTACTCTCAAACATACGAGTGTGTATCTGCCTTCACTCTCTGTTCTGTCGTCTTCTGCCCACTGAGGCAGATAGGGGTATACATGCATTTTTCTTCATATATGAATAGCACATACACACACGTGCCAATAGAATTCTGGCAGTGTATGCAGCTGCGTGCCTATAGGAACACGCACATCTGCATACGTACTTAGTGTGCGCTCCACAACTAAACGGCCCATTTCAGGTGAACTGCATAACTACATACGTGATATTACCAGTACATATTCTATTTGTTTGTTCATTGATGAGGTTGCATATCTTGTATGAGGATTTGTGGAAGTGTAAATAACCACATCGAACTGTGGCTCCCTCAGACACTTGAAGATGTAGCACCAAAATTTCTGCCGAGAGTTGTATATATATTTTGAAATAATAACCAGTTTGTATTGAAAGCAGAAGCCCCAGAGCTTCGTAGAAAAACGTTTTGTTTGTGAATGTTAAGACTTGTTCTGATTTTTTAGAGCAGATATGCCAAGCTAAGACCAGGTTAGAAGGAAGCACATGTATCTTTGCAAGCTACAGGGAACAAGAATGAAGGTTTTTTTATGCATGTCTAAGCCCAGAAAGATTGATCTCAGTAAGCAACTTTTCCTGTCAATGTTAAGTGAGTTATCATCTTAGTTCATAGATAGGCTCGCTCTTAGGAATTACATGTATGCTTGTACGTTAGGGGGTATGACGGGGTTGGGGAACGGGCAGATTATGATCAAAAGGACATGCAACAACTTGGTTTTATTTTATGCCTAGACCTTTACTAGGTTCAACAGAGAAAGGATATTTGCGGCCCACTCCCTCTCAGTGTATGCTTGTGGCTTAGAGGTTGTTTTCTCTTTAAATCATTCCCTTGAAGGGATCTCCACTACTAAGAGAACCTTCTCTAGGTGCTTTTGGCTGTTCGCTGGCTCGTGACAAATCATCTGACTCCCCAGGAAGTTTTATTAGCTGTGTTACATGGAAAAGAACCACGGAGTGCATGGGTCTAGTGTTCCTGTATTCTAAGTAATAGCAGAGGACATCAATCAGCTAGCGCCCGGGGCTGAAAGGGTCGCAGTCAGGGGTCTTGGGCAGTTTTGACAAGTTCCGAAGAACCCAACAGTGACTGAATATCAAATTGATTTTACCAGGTAATAATACGTCATTCCCAGTGGTAAGTAACAGCAAGCGTTTTTACCAGAGAATGGTAAAACTCCACACGGAATTTCAGAACAACTGAGTATTTTTCCAGCCAAAACAGCCGTTAGCGTTCTCCACTGCAAGGTCACCGTTACCCAAGTTGCAAATTAACTAAAATCTGAGTCATCTCTCCTCTTACCAAAGTGTGCCATGTAAACTGAAATGAGCTAAATCATACTCTAATGCTTTTCCAAATGTCAAAGAGAGAAACCGCTTAGTATATATTACTGGATATTTTCAATTCAATAATTCTTACGTGTTCAAAATTTGACCAAAATAGGACTGTTCTATTAGGTGGCTTACAAGCCTGCCATTCTGTGGCAGGAAAAAAAAATTGAGTATCACGTCAGATTTTGTTCAAAGGGAAGAAAGCAAAGAAAAAAACTTCTTTCCAGGGTGGGGAGGAGGGGAGCTAAAAATTAAGTGGATATAAAATAATTTCATACTTGGTAGGTTTGAGCTGTCTCAAAATTGCTGTAGGAAATGTGGGTCTTCCCCAGGTATATTTTTTGGTAGATTTTTATGGAAATTTTTTTGAGACTAAAATTAGGTCGATGATGTTCTAAAAACTCAGAGCAGTAATTGTAAAAGCAATAATATACTACTGCTAAAAATATTTAGCAATATTCTTTCTTAAGCCATGAAACATCGAATTATTGTTGAGTGACCTAACTCTCACTTCAAAGCCAACGATCGTAAAAGTATTGAAAGGTAAACAGCAATGCTCTGTAGGTACGAAGGCAATAACACCAAGGGTGACTTCTTAGCAATAATCAAATCTATCACCTCCAGATTTAATTCACCATAGATATATATGAATAATATTCAGGTAACTAGTATCTGCTTTACATTCCTTACTGCGCACCGTTTGGGTGGTGTTATTTAAACGAAACAGTGTCTCAAAGAGGCAAGGGTGTATGTAAGAGAAACTGTGGAAACACCACAAACGTAGACTGTAGAAACTTGGAATAATCCCAGCTCAATGCCAGCGATATTACGGAGATGTGGCATAGGCAATAGCAGAGAAGCCATTTATAGTAGACGGATGCTTACGGATCTTCCATGTTTCATCTATCGAAGCCAAAAAACGTGCTCTTAGTCCCGTGGTATAATTCAGTCTTGTTTGGGTTCGTGGGTGCTGGGTGGAGAACCAGTCACCACAGAAGATGTCCTAGTGATCGGCGCTAAATGAACCCACGACACAGAAGTTAACTAGCTTTATTCCTAGAAGCCCTGATTCCGTGAAGCACCAGTGCTTGTACAAACATTTAATGGAGACTATAGGGATGCATACGTACTTTTAACTAGCGTGTGCTTCTGTCCTTTGCTCAGCAGCGATGGACATCAGCATGTGCTTAAGTGCCTTGCTGAAATGGGGCCTAAAAGAATTACTGCATCTCTTTTTTTGTCCTCAAATTAGTTAGTCTCCTTTATGAGAAGCTCTGGCCGGGGGAGGAGACTTAGGGCTGTCCACATGGGACACTAGAAAAAAGCCATCGGTGAAGAAAAGCAATAGTTCTTTACAATTCTGGTCCTTCTATGTCCAAACTGAAGTAGCGACCATGGAACAGGAATAGTATCCTTTGTTTGCTTTGTGTCAGGAGGTTGGTGCTGTCAGCTGATACAAGAATGCATGTACTCTTGAATAAAAGATTGCAGCGACGATGTTCTGTAGCTGTCCTAAGGTAAACAAAATTTTCCTTTCAGATTTTAGAAGTTTTGATACCCTTCTCTTCAAGTCTATTCCCTTTTATTCCAATATTCTGTTCAGTTTGATAATGCTTTTCTTATTTTTTTCTTGCCGGTGATCTTTTAAATCTACCTCTGTTTAGGATGTTGCTCAACAGTACTCGAGTAACAATTTTCACCTCACTCTCTGAGGTTTGCAGTTGTAAGCGTAATTGCCACCACTGTGGAGGTGTAGGAAATGGGGAAGCCAGAGACCTATAACAGATGTTCCAAGGTATTCAGGCACTGAAGAGGCGATGGGAGAGCCTATGCCAGAAGTGGCACATCTTCCATCAGCACGAATGGCAGCTGGACGCCTTGGTACTTTTGAAAATATGCCTAAGAGCCTACGGGTATCTTAAGTGCCTGAATACCCGAAGAAATTCTGTCCCAGGTGGCTTGCTTAAGTCATGTAGACAGCCATCGGCAGGGTGTGGAAAACAGCAGAAGCATCTTGGCTATCAGTGGCTGCTCAGAGCGCTAGCTGCAGAAAACAGCGTTGAGAAGGTAGAGAGGAATGTTGCTGCAAAACATTCCTGCTTTATTTTCAGATGGAGGACTTCTGGATAGCATGAGAAACTAAAAAAGACAATAAGTTAGAATTGCTCTTATATGATCCTTCCTCCATTTTCCTTCTCACTGGTGAGTTTCAGTGAGGATGAGGTATTGATTTACTTCAAGTTGATGCAAGGTTATGCGTGTTTTCAATCCAAAATTTTCTGTAATTTTTGAAATCAGTCTTCAGATCTTGACTTGGTAGCTGGGATGGTATCTTGTGAGTTTTGGCTATATTCCGTGAAGATGTAATAGATCTTTAGACAGCTCAGATATTAGAGTTGGTCGCAGACTGATTTATGCGAATCGCCTTGTGGTTGATAATCCTCCCATACTATCTAGAATTCCACGGCACAGATAGGTTCAGGAATCTTGGCAAGCTTGCGTTATATAAAGCGGAGCTTAAATTGGAGTGCAAGTATGGTAATGTGTCAAAAAAACCCCAACCTAAAGCTACAGAAAGCCTGATCAGGTACTTCCCTAATGCACTGATGGTTTTCCTCTGGAAATCGCCAGTTCCTGCACGATACTGGTCTCCAGAGATTACGCAAGACAGATGATGATGTCACTGTATCGCTCTTCGAAACTTATAACCCAGAATAGATGCATATATATGGGTTTCTCTTCATATATATTGGTTTACCTTCAAGCTTTGGGCTAACGATACTGAAGAAATTAGACTTGTTGCGGTGCCTTTAGGAAGTTTTCCAAGGTAGTGCTACTTACCCGATTTGGATTGTATTCTGATGTTTGTCAGTGAGCACCAGTGATTTCTTTTCCACCAACATATTTTCTCATGAAAAATATGCTAATAGTCAATTTTAGAACTGCCTGAGAGAGTCAGTTGCAGCAAATCTCCCAAATTTTTTAATTAAAAAAAAAAAGGAAAAATGTTTTTTGGGTATCCTGAAACCATTGTAAAATGTAATTGGAATATTTTAATTCAAAATAAATTTTAATAGCTAATGTTCGCTTATTTATACTACAAACTTTGCAGTATTTCAAAGGATCAAGAATTATTTTAGTTTCAGATCTATCTGTATTTCTTTCTCCATGCTTACTGAGATTTAAAAATTTTGTGCGAATTCAAACATGCAAAAACAAACCAAAAAAAAAAAAAAAAGGCATTTTACAACAAACTCTGTGTGCTTCCGGGGAGAGGAACGTGAAAGAAAACCTGCAGGGAAGAATTTGACTTTTCTTTTAATAGTCTGGTGAAAAAGTCTGAGTTAGTGGTTCACTTTGAAGTTTAGGCTTTTGTTTTCCTTTGCTGCTGTATGTGTGTGTAGGAAAGAGAGGGGAGTGCATACGGATGTGATTTTTAGAACCTGCGTTCTATTCGTAGTTGATGCAAGTTCTCAGCGTGGATAAAGAGCATAACTGTAACCTAATCACACATCTTCAAGAATCTGATGGCTGTGCTTATTTGAACTTCCACCACTTTACAAAGGACACAGTTAACTCGTTGCAAGCTCAAGGTGATCTTTTTCACACACACACAAAAAAAGAAAATCATTGTGCAGTAGGTTTGAATATTCCACAAGTATGTAATGTCTTAATATTAGTAAGATGCTGGGGGGAGGCGGGGGAATGGTGAACGCGTCATCTTCACCGACGAGCTGGGAAGCAGACCTGTCCAGTGGAATTTAGTGGAATCTGCTTAGTGTATTAGGAACTTGCCGGTGTGGCCTGATTTTTTTTTTCTGTTTTTTTTTTTTTTTTTATAAATTAACTATTGATTGCAAGAGTTGAACTGTTTAACTTAATTTCTGTTCAGGCTCATTGACCCGTGGCAAGTTTGAGTTTTAAAAAGGGTTTGATTCGACAAAAGAATGTTGAAAAACTTCAGCTGAGGCTAATGGTGCCTTTTTACCTGAGAGCGAAAAGCTGAAAAGCACATAATGAAGGAAGACACAGTCAGTTTGGGAAATAAATGCATCCCTCCCATGCTTATTATTTCAGACAGGTAAGCCTGTCTCTTTTGCTAATTTTCACTGAACAGGGCCATTCTTGTCTTCTGGAAAGCAAGATATTTATAATGTAAATAGTTGTATTGATTCTTTCTTTTCCCCTTCCTCTGTAACTAATGTGTAATAATCCAACACACTATTTCTGTTAAATCTTTTACAATAAGGCCGCTGTATGCCTAAATATGGTTGACCTCTGACCTTTTCCTAAGTCAGCCACATGCTGAAAAGGAGGGTGCTGGAGGTTTCAGTGTACATATAGAATCATGTATATTTAGTAAATTGAGTAAGTGGGACTTATGGCCAGTATACATTAAGCCACAACAGTAACAAAGCTCCAGATCTTAACTAGCAAAAACAACTGTTCACCTTGCCATGTCCATCCTGTAATAAGATCTAAGTTGCACCTGCCTGTAGTTCTGCATGATCAGACTTCAAAGTATAACTAACAAGATCTGTAATGTATCAGTGTTGATAAACGTAGATGTAAAAAAAAAAAAAAAGAAAAAAGAAAAAAAAGAAAAAACTTGACCAACAAAAGAAAATCGACAACAGCAAGAGCTCAGTATCAAGACTGGATGATGAGACATGTCCGATTTTGTTGCGCAGTTATAGCCGAAAAGAACAACCCGTGTCAGTCAGCGTACACGGACTGCCGTAGTGACATTTGTTAAGGAACCAACCTTATTTCCATATGGTTTTGTTCTTACCCTGTTTTCCTTTGACCATCTGTTGTTCCCTGCGTGTAGTACAGGGGAGAACAGGGCCTCAGTCATCAGTGTTTTATGGGTCAATGTCGCATCAATGATTTCTGTTCGTTTAGCAGTTACTGAACTAAGATGGGAATCTCGTGTTCTCCCACGTGTCAAGGAATCCCGTCAGAGCTTCCTCATGAGGATACTCCTCTCACTGCTGTCTTGACTCCTGTCGGTTGAATGACTTTGCAGTGTTCCCAATAAACAGCACAACGCAGCAAACCATATTGATTGAGGGCTTCATTACCTGTGCGCTGTGCGTCTGTACTTTCACAGGGGCTCAAAGTCATGCAGGGACAGGACTCAGCTGAAATATGGTATGTACTCTATGCATGACGCCTATATTACACCTTTATGACCTTATAGTGGTAAAACTGCTGATCTTTACAGATGTGGATTTGGACCATCTTTTTTTTTTGGAGGAAAGTTGTAGTGAACCTCGGTCCTTATCCCACAAACCACTCGCTCCTCTCCAGAGCAGCTAAGTGGAAGTTAAAGAGGTGCGAGGGCCTTCTGGGGGGCCGTGCACAGGGGTGAATTTCATGCTGTTTGAATGTCATCTTGCCAAAAAGCCTGTATGTCTAGCAGGGGAGACTGTGACTGTTCTATAAGGAGTGTTTGTGTTGTTTACTTTAAAACAAGCTTTGCTAATTAAAATAGTGTATTCCGGACTCCTATTTGAATGGCATGAAGGGTATCAATGAAGAAGATACAAAGTATGCTTGTACAGCTCTCCTGGCTTGTTTTTATTCTTTCAGCCCTCGCTAGGGGACACAGATAAAACTGTCAACATGTGGAAGTTGCCAGGATTACAAAATCCAGTTAGCGCTCCTTCTGATGTGCTTCATAGGCTTAATCCTGTATACCACCATGCATTTAAAAGCATTTACGGCACTACAGAAACGTAAAGGGATCTTAACGCATATGAGACTTGGACTTTTTGTCTTTACGTAGCTTACGAGTTTATTCCTCCGGTTTACTGCCTAAAAATATTGGGGAAAAAATGACCACATGACTGGACAGAATGAAGAAAAACTGCCAAGTAAATGCCTAGTCCCTCTCCCATCTCTTCCCCCGTTAAAAAACGTAAAACAAAATCAAGCCGCCAACAACAAAAAAAACCCCAAAACAAACCAAACCCCAAAACCACCGAACCAACTGCAGTTACTATTTGGGGACTGATTTTTCACAAAGTTGAACACACTTCACTCCAAGTGAAAAAAGAACAAAAAGGAGAGAGGTGCTGCCTTTTGGAAAACGTTGCTCTTTTTCTCAATGCTTGCACAAGCTATCTGTGCCCATTATATTTCTGAGCAAGTCAAACCATAATACACAAAGGATGTTTTTGTGTTTGGATTTATCACGTGTAGGGTTGAAAAGAAAACTCCCAAACAGCCTTCTGTGGAAACAATTTGAAGGGGGGGAGCTAATAGAAAAGAGTGAATTAAAGCGCCTTGTAAGCACTGTAAAGAAACAAATTCTCGCAGTTGTTGGTACTTAAATGCCATTTTTAACATACTGCGCAGAGCTGGAACTCTTGCTCTGACTTGCTAAAACACGACAACTTTCAAGGTCTAGTCTTCTCCTGGTTTATATATGCAAAGATTGGCTAAGCTATAACATGTAATACAAACCTCTGATTCGCAGTGGATAGGGAATTCTGGCTTTGTGATTCTTGCTGCAGAACGGGAAGGATAGGGACCGGCTCTTTTTTTTTACTGGGTACCTTTTGAGACAATTGAAGAGTCATCTTTTTTTGAGAGGTTTGCCCTTTTCGGGAGTCAGCATTTTTATGACTGTATTTCAGTGATTTACACATTGCTGAATCCAGATCTGAAGCTGTAACTGTGATTTAGCTTCAAATAACCAAGAGTCCTAAATTCCAGAAAATCTGAAAATTTGAACAGGACGGGTCTATCTCCTATAATGCTCCTTGGTATTCAGTGGAGGTACCTTTTGTAGCAACAGACAGGCCTTGGAATTTTTCTTCAGTCAGCTTACGTGATGGCCTAAACACCTCTTGTTTGGTAAGGGGGAGTACGTGTTGCACGCTGACGAGCTGTAGCAAATCAATGGTATCGTCTGTGTCGAAGCAGAGTTGAAGGAAGCAGATCAGAGCGCCTCCGCAAAACTGCCCCGTCCCTCTCCGCTTGAGGCAAACGAATGGGATGAAGGTCAGTGAATCACCTTTGTGCTCAAACTGATGAACGTTCGCTATGGTGTCGCGAGGCCCATTTAAACGCACGGAGACGGGTTCACGGTCCCCTTACACTTTGTATGGCTGTTGTGATCTGCGTGTGGGAGTCACTTTCTAGTTTGATGGCAGAGTTGAAGTTTCGCTTCTCCTCCGGAACCCTCTGCTGGAGGCTGTTCAGTTTTGGCTGTTTCTACGTGCGTGCTGGTGCTTAGAAAGCAACAATTCTGCAGGCTCCATTCACTGCCCTGTGGCTGGGACTCTCTTCAAGTACCTACAGATAAAGACCGAGATTATCTTGCTTTTACATGTGCTCTCCCAAACCCTCTGTTAATGATACAGCTTGGAGCCTGAATTGCAAATCTGCTGTGCCTCCAAGAAAACGTGATTATCGGTATAGCGTAAGGAGCCAGGGAGGAAGTTAAGCTGGTTAAATTAAAACTGATTTCCTAATGTATTTGTCTTATTTTAAAATCGACTGCTGGGAAGGAGTAAGTGCTATTTGTCTCCTGATGTTTCCATATGATGTTCTGTCCGCATTCCAGGAGCACTTGTATATGCAATAGTAATTACGGTGCTGGAGAACATAGCTCTTGTTCTGAATATGTCTACTTAATGGATAGACTGGGGCTTTTGTTAAGTAAGTCCTATTATGGGGAGTGGCTGACTGCTGCTGTCTGGAAGATTTTAGCCTTTCTCGCATCAAGAGCCTGGAATTAACAATGGGGGCACTTAACGTTTCTCTAGGCTAAATTTGAAATGTGTGAAATAATTCCCACCTCTACTTCACATCTAACGTTGGAGAATAGGGGGAATTATCTTTGATTCTTACAAACTCATGAGGCAAAAATTACAAAGAAGTAGCTGCTGCAACAAAATGCCCCTTCCATTTTCCAGAACAATTACCGGTTTAATGTGTGGATGAGGTAAAAAGCTGTACAATGATCCCTTCCTGCTGTTAACCCTAGCTGGGTTAAGTCGTGACTGATGTTGCAAGATTAAGCTGCGTTAGCGATTAAGAAATTGATGGCAGATACTATGAATATGTTTTTAAATCTTGATTTGTCATCAGCAAACGTTCAGAAAGATCATCTCTAGAATTTTTTGTCTTGGAAGGTATGTTTATGCCCCTGCTTTGCTGGATGTGTCCTCAGCGTTCTCTAGATGATATTCCTGCTCGTGGAATAGTCTTACCTTTTCAGTTCAGTTGCATCATCTTAGAAGGGAAAGGATATGTTTTAAGTGTTTTCATCAGAATGCTAAGTCACAGCTAGAATACATGTTCACTTTTTGGGGTTTTTCTTTTTTTGTATGAATAAATACCCTAAGTACTCTGATAGCAAAAGTAAAAGTCCTGGAGGTATATCGCTACAGGTATGTCATCACAGTAAATACAACCCACATCCAATAACTAAATTAGTTTAGATTTTTCTATCCCTTCACATCAATGCGTTGGGAAATTACACCCAGTAAACAACAGCAACAAAACCAGTTTGTGTGACAGCTTACAGAATTTCAAAATTATCGATCTCCACCCCAGCAATACCAAAATCCCTTTGAAAATGACTGGGTCAGACGATTTTCCAAAAGCAATGACCTCACATAGCTTACGTAAAGTTATTTAATGTGCGCTGCACATCAGGTTTATGCTGAATAAATGTGCCCACCCCACACCTGTTTTCCAGAGAGCAGTCTGCCTTTCAGGGAAAGATTTCTGGATGTAGGTGTTCAGGGGGAATGGAGACTCTTTCTTAATGTCCTCCTCAATCCAGAATTAACAGGGTTTGAACACAGAAAACTTCAGAGTACGTACAAAAGCTCTCTTCAGTAAAATTGGAAGTACTCGAGGGCCCAGCACGTAACTGAGTGGACTGAAGGATGAAGCTCTGCTTTTAAAATTAAGGAACGTTATGAAAAATAGTCCAGGAATCAAACCTCATGTCTGAATACCACTGAACGTCAGAGTTCCAAGCAGCCAGAACATTGTCCAAATTTTTCTTCAAAAGCCTAATGCCACGTAACAGATCAGAATGCATAGCTGTGTTCTCAGAGCAGGAGTCCTCCGAGATGTTCAGTGTATGTCTTTCTGAAATGTCAGTTAGCTGAAGGATTATTGTGATTCTCTGCATTAAGCAAAATACTAATTTTTGGCAATGTGCAGACCTCTCCTCTTTTTTTTCACTGGAAAGGAGAAGAGTAACGTCTCCTTGAACAGCACTGCAGCACAATACCATTCTGCTGACTGCAGGTGGGTCAGTGGAAGAATGCTGGCCAGGTTTCAGCATAGTTGTACTCATCAGTTTTAGCTTTCTGACTCCGTTTTGTCACCAGCGCAAAACAGGGTTAGTGGACATGGCTATAAAATTACAGCATGTATTGCTAAAATAATTCATTTGCCAACAGTGCCGTGTGATTTCCAAAATAGATGAAGGAAGTTTTAATTTCCCTTTTTGGCCATAATTACTAGCATGAGCAAATTGACAGGATTACCACACTGGCCATCGGTTTTAGCATTGGGTTTTTAAGCAGTTAGCACAGAGACAAAGGTAAACACTCACATGTAGCGCAGAAATTCACAGCCACTGTTATGTAACACCAAATCCAGAGGGACTGTGATTCCACATCAAATTTGCACTGTGTTGCAACCAGTTCACAGGACCATCCAGTAGCTGGGAGAAAGAAAGGAAAAAAAAATCAGAGTGTGCAGTGCAGAGAGATTTTTTTTTTTAAAGCTGATGGAGGAAGGCAAGCATGGTTATTCCAGCTTCTGCTCTGTGTTACATCAGATCCCTTATCTCAGGTTAATGTTACGCTCATCTTACTCCTCCGAATGTGGTATTGCAGAGCTGTACAGACACAGCTCCCTTCAGCGAGGAGGACGCGCGATACAGGTGAGGAGTGCCACCTAAAGGCACAAATCTGCTGAAGGTTCCAGCAAGAGCAAAACTGAGAGAACCCTTCAGCCTGTGAATCGTCCGCTTGTTGCATTTCTTCTCCAGCCAGGCTGACCCTGGTCGGTTCATCGTGTACTTGATGGTCTGGAGCGTTTTGTGGACAAAGCATAACTCTACATTTTCAGTAAGTTTTCGTTAATTTTTCTTCATTTTCCAATAAATTTTGTGTATGTACGTGTGTAAATCGCTCCCTGTAGCGCAGGGGATGACAAGAAAGATGGTCAAATGAGCAGAATTGAGCAGAAATGGTGCTAAACCATTTGGGGGTGTGGGTAGATCTGGCCACCCTCAATCTCTTCAAAACTCTCTGGAATCCTGGAGGTAAAAGGCCATAAAGAATTTAGGTAATTACCTCTTACAAATTTTCAACTGTCTGGTCTGTGTCCAACTTGAAATTACATAGTGAAAACTTTTTCCAACAGAGCATACAAAGATATTTCCTAATAGACATGCTATGTAAGCAGACTTCTCTTCCTTTTAGATAGCTCAGCCATCAGACAGCAGTAGAATTGGACAACGCTATCACGCTGGGAAATTGCTTTGTGTCAAGTTATTTTCTCCACAAATCTCCACTCTAATTGTTTTCTTCTTTTCTTTTTATGTCCACTTTAACAGAAAGGCATTCTCTGAACCATACCTTAAATATGCCTTCCTTCAATTTCTGGTAATATTAAAACTAAGATGGAGCTTTCTGACTTACCGCAGTACCTTTTGGAATCTGCATAGAACTCTTTTCTAGTTAAATTGCTATATTTAACACAAAGCAATTCCCAGGAAGCAGGAAGATGTTGCCAATTTCTGTTTCCTGTTTTCTGAGGACTCCTCTTCGGCGGACTCTGCCCTGATGGTCTATGGGCTCTCTCCAGCCATTCCACCTATACTTACTGAGGTAGCATAGATTAAAAAAAGAAAGGCGTGTCGTGAAACTTGAAAAAAGTACTTACACCTCTGTAATGGCAACTGTTTCTTAAAAAAAGATTGCCATGGTATCTGAATCTGTCGTTGACTTTGTTTTCTGTGTTTCTTGCTTTGGAGACTGCCGAGTCTTATGTCCCATCTGGTGTGTAATGTAGTAACATCTGCCTTGTTATCCAGGAACAATCATAGAATCACAGAACAGTTTGGGTTGGAAGGGACCCTTAAAGGCCATGTAGTCCAACCCCCCTGCAATGAGCAGGGACATCTTCAACCAGATCAGGTTGCTCGGAGCCCCGTCCAACCTGACCTTGAATGCTTCCAGGGATGGGGCATCTACCACCTCCCGGGGCAACCTGTGCCAATGCCTCACCACCCTCATCGAAAAAAATGTCTTCCTCACATCTAGTCTACGCTCTTTCAGTTTAAAACCATTACCCCTTGTCCTATCCCAACAGGCCCCGCTAAAAAGTCTGTCCCCATCTTTCTTATAAGCCCCCTGTAAGTATTGAAAGGCCACAGTAATGTCTCCCCGGAGCCTTCTCTTCTCCAGGCTGAACAACCCCAGCTCTCTCAGCCTGTCCTCAGAGGAGTGGAACACCTCTCCTCTGATGATTTTTTGAGGCCTCCTCTGGACCCACTCCAACAGGTCCATGGCTTTCCTGTGCTGAGGACTCCAGAGCTGGATGCAGTACTGCAGGTGGGGTCTCACCAGTACCACCAAACTATAGAGAGATCAATATTAATAATATTAATTAGTCCTTATCTCTGTAACAACTTCTTCAGCAGTGGAAACAGTCAGGAGTGGCAGACTGAAGTTGAAAGAAACCACACATGACTATTGTGAGTAATACTGCTTTAGGCTAAACTTTCCTTTAGATCTATACAATTGAACCTGGTGGTCCCACACAGAGCAAACATTATAATACTTTAGAAAACATTCATCCTGCCAAGTGATACAGTTTCTATCTTCTGTTTTTAAGCTCTAGTGCATTTATTTATTAGGGGCTACTCCATCAGCTCGGGAAATGAGCTCTCTTAAAGCTAATAGCATTCAGTAATTATCACATATCTCATTTCACCATGTCAGAGAAGCTGCTTAAAATGATGATTACATCCAAATTTGTGCTACATTGCCTGTAAGAAGTGTATTACAAGTAAAGAAAGAAATGGTACTGCATCAACATTGCAATCTTGCTGTGAGGAGCTAATGACTTTGCACTTCATAGTGAAGTGCATGCAGGGAATTAATATTTTCATTGGTTTGGTGGTGTAGGTGATGTACAGTTAATATGCAGGGAACAGCTACGTAATATAGTAAGTGCACACAACAGCATTTTTTTTTTTTTCTTCACAAAAGAGCATTAAGTGGAAGAGCAGTCAGAGCAATAACAACATAGCAACTAACTGAAAAATTGCAATTAATTCACCAAGCTAAATGGAAAATATTTCCTTACCAAATTTTTTGTAAAATAGAAGCCAGTAAGGCTTGTCTCAGGCAATGAGTTTCTATCGGGTGTTTCTTGAAGTCCGAATTACCTACGGTGTGTGCTATGTGTGTCTGAGTAAGTCATATCACAATGCTTAATGTGTTCAAAGGCTAGTTAGGAAAGTAAATGACATTGTACGTAGGCAGCAGTTGATTTAAATTAGCGTGGTGTTTTGGGGAAATATCCTTGGAAACATTTTGGCACAATAGCTTTTTCTTTTTTTTTTTTTTTTGTTACAACACAACACTGAAATATGGCCATAGACTCGCCCCCAGGTCACTGCAATGCAGAGGACGTTTTATGTTCTCTTCCTTTCATTCTTTTAACTACTGAGGAGTTCAGTTGTCTCAGCAGTAGTAACAATCTACCGTAGTAGCTTTTTTGGTAATTACTCAAGTCTTTATGTGAGAATGCATTGGATGTTTTTAGGAGTTTTTATGTTGAAAGTAAGTAGAGCGGGTTGTTAAGAATGGGGGACGATCGTTTCAGGCAAGCTGTGTGAATAACCAACACTAATGAACTGATACGCTGCCGGACTGCTGAGCAGCTGGTTGAAACAGCTCTGACACTATGAGCAATTCGGTTGTTGACGCCGTGTTCAGCATTTTGAACTGATGAATGAATGCCCGACAGCCGCGCTGGTTACAGTCATCACTTTTTTAGGAAATACCAAGTTTAATGAGCACAATAGAACAAAGCGATACCTGCTAATTGGAAACAGTCTCCCTGTAGGCAAGTGGTTGTAAATAATACCAAATCAGAACTTCACCTTCAGCCCAGGTCAGAAGTCAGTTCATACCACACGTGCTGTTGGAGCGTCAGGTTTTTGTAACCTTGTGTAAGACTACCCCTGAAACACCCCGCTACACGCACGCGCATCAGGGTAGGGAAGAATGGAGAGCTGGGGATGGTCAGCACGTTGTCCCACCGTGCGAATACAGGCGTGCTGGGTTTGCACTGCAGAGAAGCAGTGGACTCCCCGTCATTCCTCTCTGTGCCAGCAGGACTTCTCTGTTTCTGCACGGTGTTCTGAGAGCAATTGCTGGTCTGGGGTTGTGGCCTTTGATGTCGCATAATTCGACTTGTAGGTTTTGCTTCAGTTGGCGCATGATGTTTTCCCTGAGGTTCAGTAATGCGAACTGGAATGTTTATTGTCACACAGGCTAAGAACTAGTCTTTGGTTTGCCCGTGGGAGGCCTCTTCTAACCAGCTCACATGGCTCTGACCTACCCATTCAGACAGTTTCAAACTTAAAAGACTAAGGCAGGCAGCTCCTAAGGCTGGGAAAGAAAATTACTATTCTTCAACTGAGCAGGACTTAAAATAGCAATTAAAAGAACTAATGTGATGGTGATAAAAGTATGGGTGGTGTACTTTTATCCTTTAAAGTACCCTTTAAAGTTTAACCCTGTCCCTCCACGTTCTTGACACACTAAAATCTCGTCCTCCCCTTTCGGGATACAAATATTGTAGGAGCAGAGTTGACTAGTGTGATGCATTACAGTCTCCTCTTCATCACAGTCATGGATGCTGCTGCGGCGTAGAGTTAAGACCTCAATGAGAAAGGGAGACCCAGGCACTTGCTGCAGTCGTGCCTGCACCGCAGACCCCGTGTGTACATTTTCTGCTACCAGCAACACTCAGACAGGTCCAAGGCTGTATCCCTCATTCAGGCAAAAACTCCTCCTTAGGAGATTTGGCTGAACAAGGAGGTCAGAATCAAGGTCAAACCTTATATACAGATGGAGGCAGAGAAAGAAACTGTTTAACTGCTGAGACTAAATGTAATTATTTTCTGTAAAATAACTAAATAAATAGCAGCTGAAGCTGTTTTGGCTCATTTTTCTTTTGTACTGATGGTGACTGATTTTGTTCTGGTGTGAGGAGGAGTTAAATGCATGGTTTCTCTACAGCAGTGCGGTGTAAGAGTCTGACAGCCCCATCCCCTTCTCTGCTTCCTGAATTTCAACTCCAACCACGACCAGACTTTTCAGAAAAGTATAATAATTTCAGGAAATGACTTACCTGTGTCTCCTATCCTGAACTGATTATATTTTTTTAGAAGGAAGAACCAAAAAGACGCTCAAGATTTTAAAGTTCCTCTGTACAAATAATTACTATATATGTATGTGATTGAAAATAAAAGCAAGTCTTTGAAATCAGAACCATAGTGTGGACTGCTTCGTAATGCTTTCACCTCTCAAACCCTGCTTTTCAAGAGTATTATTATGATCAAATGCAGAGCAGTCATGTTTGGCAATTGCCCTCTGGAGAACAGTGAAGCAAATAAAAAAGCTTTGCTTTGCAATTTAGAGATACTGGATGTAGTTAGTTTCTGTATTGTGGTAATACTCTGGCTTGTGGTGGTAAACATTTGACATGATATAATCTTTTCAGCCACTTGCTTGACAAAAGAATTAAAGATGGAATAATATACTGAACTAGACAACAATTTACTTGCCAGGGTTAATTCTAGTTTGGTTTTTTCCCTAATACTTTAGTATTCAGGAATGGTATAAAAATGTTAGCTATACTTACTTTAGTGCTTTGATGACAACTGTTTTGCTAACAATTCAAAGCCATTGCAACAGTGCGGAGGGAAAACTCTGTTTTCCTTATTTGTTCATAAATACTTGATATACAAAGCTGTAACCTTTATTCAATGAGAGATTGAATTAGAATGGAAATAGGAAGGTATTCTGATTTTAAGGAAAAAAAAAAGTGAAGTGCTTTTTATGTTTTATCTTGGCTATTTGTTATCTTATAGTTTTGGTTAGGATACTAGACATAAATGAAATGTCTAACATTTCCAACAGTGTTCTGAAGTTTCACCATCACCAGGATATTTCTTCCAAGTGATAAAAATTACATCAGGATTTATGGAGGGAAATCTGAAACTCATTCTATATTGACATTAGATTTTTATGAAATTATTTACATCTTTTTTTTAAGTCAAGGACAGATCCATTGGCACAAACAGCACCACCACAGTGCATCCTATTGTTTTAATAACTTACTTTCTGTCTGTCTTTCTGCCCATTTTGTTATCTACAGCGTGCTCCTGTTTCATGTGTTACTGTCTTATGAGCGCTGCCATACACTGAGGTTGGCCATTTGCATAAATGCTGTGACTATTTTCTTCTCCGTAGCACCTTGTGATTCCTCGCTTGTCTTAGTAGAAGTGCTACAAATCAGGACTGGCCATCTGTGAGAATACCTTAGGCAACTGAATTTGCAACTTGTTTATGTTCGGAGCTAAACTTCCCAGGATGGCTACATCTCCACTCAAAATCATGTGCAGAAAACCAATCGCCTCCCTCTTCCCCACCTGTTTTTTATCAGAAATAAGAGATTGTCAAAGGTGTCACAAACAATGACACTAAGATGTCCATTAACAAATTTTTGTTACGCTGGTGATGAAGATTTTTTTATTATCCCGCACACAGTCTGAATTAAAATTTGCCTGGGCCTCCCTGTATGTAAGAATCTGTGAAGCTGGATATTAATTCATTATCAATTATAAAAACATAGCTTGTGTTCCTACAGAATGGAGAAATAGAGGCAAGAGATTTGTTACTGATTAACTCATCTATGAACGCTAAAGCGTGCAGGAGATAGCAAGAGACTGAAGGTAAATTTAATTACAAAGAAAGTAAAGGATGGCACAGAGAAAACACATGTATAAAAATACTGTGTATAAATAATTCCAGAGTTTCAGCCACACTCATCTGTTTGTTTAAAGAGCATTACAGGACCATAGATTTTGGGGAGAAACATGCTATTCCAGAAAGCTGTCTGTTCTGGTGTTTCGAAGGAGACGGAGTTTTTTGTCACAGCATCCATGCTAATTGTGTGCCAGCTGTGCTGAGAAGGTGTCGCTCCACTGCAAGTACTTGAAGCATATTATATGAAATATAAAACAGGCTTAACAGCCAAGCATGCAGATGGCAAAATATTAGACTGAAAGATTAAGTAGCATGCTAATTTCAAGTGCATTTCTTAGACTATCTGATTTTGTTCATTATTTGCTTTAACAATGAAAGAAAAGATGTCCAGGGTGAAAGGGAGCTGCTTCGGTTTTTTCAGAGCAGAACAGATGCGCCTCAGACTGCAGTCCCTTGTGTAAGGAACACATTTCAGTTCTGCAGCGTTGCCAAGATAACATTAACAAAATCAGCCGAGTTTCAGATATGTTTTCTTGAACGTTTAAGTCACTTGACTTAAAGTGTCTGTGGAACAGTCTGTGGTTTGCGGTAAAGCGTGTTTCTGAGACAGAAAAGAACATCTACAGTGTTAAGCCAGTTACAAGTGGGCAGTATACCTAAAATACCTGCTTTTGGATTATTGCATTGCTGGTGTCCTGTAATAGAAAGCACTCCAGCAGCGTCGTAAAAAATATCCTCTGGACCCCTTCTTAGGTAATAATTACACAACTAATGGTAACAAGGACTTTACTCTGAGCTTTAGCAGGCATAGTTAATCAGTGCAGCTCCATTGACTTCAGTGTATTTCTGGCAATATCAGTGAATGATCTTACTTGCAACATCTCCCTTCAGAGAAAAACCACATTGCATTCCGTTTTCTGAAACAGAATAATTCTTGTTACGCATCATAGCATATTTGAACATTGGAAGTATTAGTTTGGAAGATAGGTGAATGATACTGGCATTGGAGTAGACTAAGGCACTTCAAACAACCAAAAACTGCTTTAAAATGAGATTTTCTAGGTATAAAATAAAGTGGATGCTGCACTGTTGGTGAAAGTAACTCCCAGCTAGAGTAGGGCAGAAAAGAGATGGAAAGAGATGAGCCAGCGGGTGGAAAACATACAGGATGTTTCAAGTCAAAGAGTGAAACAAGTCCGTAGAGAATTACAAACACATGAGCAACAAGTTCTAGTTGGGCACAGAAATGGCTAATAAGGCAACCGAGAATGAAGTCATCTCATGCCGCTCTTCTGGTCCAAGAGTGTGGTGGTCATGCATGCCACAGTATTCTAACCTCCCTGAATCTGGAAATTCCTAGGAAAGCTGCAAGAAAGGAGTGTGCGTATATAAGACTGTCAGGACAGAGTCTAAGTGCAGTATAGCATCAGACAGGCAAGACAGGAAACTACCACGTGCTACTGCAAGGGATAAGTTTGTTCTCTTAAGTGTTTAAGTTCTAAAAGCAGATCACATTGTCACTGCATGTGGGACCTCAATTGTGAGTCAGTTATCTCCAGTGAAGTGTCCTGTACCATGTCGATTTACACCCGGGAAGAAGACTGCAGGTGCAGTGATATAACAGAAAACCCCTGCTCGGTATTGGAGATGGTCAAGAGGAGGTTAGTGTGTACAACTCAAATGACCGCTGATTTGTTGATGGCTCATGTATGTGGTATTTTTTAAATTATGAAGACCTCCCTACAGGTTTTTTTTCCATTATTTCAGCCCAAGAAGCACAAGGACAACTCGTAAGTACAAAGGATTTGAGAAGAAAAAATACCCGCCCACACAGTGGAATTTTGGAAGGAATTCCTCCTTTTTTGCCTTTTCCGAATTACATCATAAGACTGCTCTGGTCCTCCCTTGTTTTCTTTTTGTAAGTATTTTTCTTCGGAGTACCATTTGATGCATAGTGATTCTCGGAGAACTCTGATTTAGGGCCCAACAAGCAGGAAAATCTTGTTTTTTCTTAATTGCAAGGTACATCTGCTTTTAGCCCCCAAATTTGGGTTGTCTACTCCTGGAAGAGCAACCACAGCATTTGACTTGGGTGTGCAGTCACTTGGTCTGCTTGAATAATTCCAAAGACTGAATAACCAAACTATACTTGTTTTGAACAAACATGAGCCATGCGCAGGCTCATGCTTATTTACAGACACTACTGATCAGACCACTTAAAAAATAAATTCACAATTTACATGCAGAGAAGTCATAAATCAGAGAGAAGACTTCTCCAGCTAAATACTTCAGAAACTTTTGAGCTAATGTAGCTTCAATTCTCAGCCTTGTTCCACTCACCAGGTAAGTTTCCTGAGCATTGCTGACGCAGACTAGCCTACTGTCAAAAAGAAGATAGTTGATTCGTTTTAAAATCGCGTAATGTCATGTCTGCTTCTCTTTAGAAGAAATAAAAATGACAATGTAATAATGGAACTTGTCAGGCTTACTTACATAGAATACACTGCTCATATTGGTATAGGGCAGCCATACCAGCAGTGAATACAAGTCTTAAAGACTATTTCTAAAAATACTAATGTATTTCCCCAGGAACTGTGGAAAGTTAAGTTCTTCAAATTTTCAGTGATCCCCAGATAAATTAATTTTCCATAATTCACGTTTTTACTCCCATTCTTACATAGCCTAAAAGATGTGGTTATTTTCCTCTGGTGATTTCGTATCTAATGTATTCCTACAGCTATCTAGCAATGATTAAGTTCATTCAGATTAAAATAAGAAATGAGAAATATATTCTTTCATATTTTGTTTCCTGCATGTGCATAACGTACGGTTAAGTTTTCTTGTTTAAATCTCTGCCTGGGAAGTCTTGGAGACAATGGTTCTATTTAGAAGTTGTAAAGGAAATAATTGACACCAAATAGTTTCCTGTAATAGAAAAGAGACTTCTCCCCAAACGCATGCAGCTAAGGGTTTGGGCCAGCATCTGATCCAATAGTACATGCTAAACCCCCTTATCTTAAGCTTCATTTTAAACTGTCCTACAAACCAGGTAAGTTAGTGATAGACTTGCATTTGGGTGCATTCCCCTGGATTATTTTTTATTTCTTTTCCTGAAACAGGAGATTAGTAGAGGGTGCTAGACACCTTCTATTAATTTTCTTTCATCTTTGTTTTTTTCTTCCTTTTTTTTCCTAATAGTTACGTGAAAGCTAGCCAGCTTCTGCCTCTGTCTATGAGGCTTCCAAGTCAAGAATCTCTATGGGTTTTTAAATTATAATGACTCCCTCAAACCCTTAAAGCACTAGCATTTTCCAGATGGCCGGGCAAATATTGTTTAACGGGCAAGCCTCACAGAATTACAGGTATGTCTAGATTAGGCTTCTTCAATATTCCCAGTTCATCCCTGGCTAAATACAGTCCTGTCACCCAGAAGCATGTGCCCGTTCAGTCTTGGGGCGGGTGGGGGGGGGGGAGCTGTCAAAGTCATGACAGCTCACACCTTGCTTTTACTGACTGCAGAGCCTTTGTCACTGGACAACTGCTGTCTACCATGTGGGTATGGAGCTCTGGTTCTCCAAAATCCTTGGTGCTGGCTCTCTAGAGGACCATTCCCTATTGATGGTGTGTAGAAAGGGCAGAGAGTGTCCCTACTAAGGAAGAACAACCTCTGAACACTTAAATGAAAAGTTCACAGCTAGGGAGAGATGAAGGAAAAAGTAGAGGATCACTGGCAGAAAAACAGAATACTGGGTAGTCAGAAAAAACAAGAGTCATTACAGAAATGGGCTATCTCTATGCAAGTCTATAGATGGAGAAGGGTCAGCTTTTCCTTAACAACACACAAAAATTCAATAACAAGAAAATGTTCTACTGCTCCGTTCCCAAGCCCAGAAATAGTCTGCTGTTCTTGATGTTGTCAAGGTATTTCTCTATGGAATTTTGGTACATGAGGGTCAGAAAATACATTGCGGAAAAACATAGGCCAATATTTTTCTCTGTAAATAATGGCAGTTTCCCAATTCTGACCTCAGGTGGACCTACTATGATATGTGTCACAGGGGACTAAGTGTTATTTGTAGTTGTGCAATAGTCTAATCCAAGTAATAAGAGCACTCCGGTAATGATGACCTCTATATGTTATTTTTTTTTCTCCAGCTTTAACTGGTAATGTGGTTATGATTTGCTGTCATGGCATGCTGTACCATTTGAATATACCCCTTCGACATATTTTGCATTCATGGTAAGTGTGCCTTCCCTGGAGCACTATTATTTTCTGTTTCCGTGCAATGAGATAAATTACACAGAGATGTGGACGACACAGTCAAATCCTAGCACAAGGAACAGAAAAATTACACGTTTTCCGCTTAAGGGGAAATTAAACACTTTAAAAAGAATCTTTGAGGACTATCATTTTAGAATGAGATTATTCTTTGCACCGGTGGTAAGAAAAGACAGATCATGTCTCACTGGTGGCTCTGTTCTCTCATCACTCGAATGTCACGGTACAGATTCTGCTGGCCAGACACATAGCAGACACTTGAATTAGCAGAGTTTCCCATTCCGACTCTACGTCTATCATGGATGTGCCTGCCTCTAGAGCTGCTGCGAATGTGGCAGACAAGCACTGTGCCTCGAGCCTCGTCACCAAGTAAGAGTCTGTCTGACAGCTCCCTGACATGCTCCTCAACCTGTCGCACCAACCCGCGCTCTGACCCCAGTGACGCTGCTCTGCAATCCTGTCACGGGCTTTACACCCAGCCCTCCCTACACGCCTCCCTCCACAGGCCCCCGGCACACAACCAGCTCAGCCCCAGCAACTCAGATTCCAGCTAAGCGCTCTGACCTTTGCAACGCGTATCCAGTTTGTTAGCGAGGCATCTCGCCCCAGCAGCCCTCGCCTTCGATCGATCGGCAATCTTTATGTGGGGAGGAAAGCAGGCAGAAGGAGCAGCTAAGGCCTGAATTCTCCTTACCTGTTCGGGGTGCATGTGCTGTCTCGGATGCATGATACAGGAACACTTGGTGGTTTTGCTGGTGTACAACCTCTGTCTCTGTTCGCTGATGACATCATGCCACGGACGGCCGTGGTTCACTGGGGAAAGAGGATGTATAAAGTGCTTGCGAAAGTAATGATGCTATGAAAAGGAAGGTGCCACCACGTGCTGTGGCATCGGTCCACTCTGTATTGCTATTTCTCCTATTAATGGATTCAGCCATCCTTGTGTGGTTAATGACGATGACTGATCGTAATTGACATAGTAAGATACATTCCGTGAGCGCAAAGTAGTGGGATTCTAATTAGTCACGTGGTAAGTATACGTGGTACATTTTATGCTGGGGTTCTTAAAAATACAAGCTGCCAAACAAAGAGAATGAGGTACAGTTTCTTTGATTTTTAGGTGGCGCGGGTAAATTAGTTAAAGTAGTGTCAAGCCAAAGAGTCGCAATCTCAGACCAATGGGAGTTACTTAAAAGATCAGAACATTCTTACACTCCGACTGCACTTGTACGCGCTAAATTCTGTTGCAAACGTAGCCTGAAATGCTCCTGTGTGCAATGCCCTGTAATTTCTAAACATGCTGAGTAAAGATTTTATTTAAAAGCATAAACTACTGGTTCCACCACAAGGAAGTATTTTACAAAGAAGCCCTTTGAAATTTAAATAAGATAGTCTTTTACCTGACAATCTCCATAGTTGCAGGGAGAAAAGGGCATGTTTTAAATTCAAAATAGTACAGGACGTATTATGAAAGGCAGGGAAGTGAAAATAGATGAATAATTATTGCTATGTGTAGCCAGAAGAAAACCTTCCAGAGACTGAGCAAGAGTCCGATTCCTTCTGGAATACCAGCTCGTCTGGAGGAAGAGTGTGGGACTGGAAGTCAAAACTTCCAGTACTTCGCACTGGCTTTTAGAAGCAAGTAACTTTTCCAAGGGCGTGTTTCTACTGCAAACTGTTTTCCGTCTCTGCTTGTTCTAAAAGTAATTCATGGCCAGGGGATACTAAAGAAATTTCTCTTTGGGGCTAATGACTGTTACAACTTCTGTTACGATTTCCAGTTGTGGAAGTATGTAGTACAACAGCAACATAAAAAAGACTGTCCAACATACCGCTTCATACTTCAAAAATAATTTCCAGTTAACAAAGCAGTAAAACGTTATTAAAAGAAGCAATGTGACCTAGCTAAATAGAAGTGGAAAGAAGTGTCAAAAAATGATTATATAATTATATTAATCAATATAATTCTTCTAATTGCCAAAGTAAATGTGCAACTTCTACAGATGTTCACATGCAATTTTCACAGAAGTCAGCTGGAGTGGCTAGCGTATGTATTGCTGAAGATAAAATTTACCAGAATAGAGGGATGCCACTTACTTGGTGTGAGGAGTTCTCTTCATCAAAAGCAAGTATCTGTCTTTTTTTTTTTTAAAGACACTTGATTTAAAATTCATGCAAAACTAATTGGTCATGAATTACAAAAAAAAGTAACATTACCATGAAAGCCTGGTGATAGTAAGGAACTAAGAAAGCAAGGTAAAGTCCTGAAAAAATGCCTGCACGAGTGTACAAGCGTGTACAGTTATTCCAATAAAATTAAAAGTAACCCACTTCAGTGGGCATAACTGTGTGAAAAGGTTGTAACTTCTGGGGTGGATCTCAGTCCCTGTAGTTTGACAAAGTAAGTTTTGTTTGATTAGGTAAAAAACTATAATCAGCTATCCCAGCACATAGCTTTTTAAAAGCTCAGTTTTGTACAACAACTTAAAAAAGTACATTAAAATAATCCCTATTCTTACATAAGAGCAGAGAGGCATTTCTTAGGAACAAAGCAGCTTTTTGGTCAAATTAAATCACAGCTTTTCATGGCAAATGTGAGTAGAAATGTAAATTACAGTAGTTTATAGAGGAAGTAGAGGAAACAATCATTGTCCCCTGTAGAGTCAGATTATCGTCAGTGTAACATCAATGTAAATCTGGAGTAATTCCGCAGATTTCAGTGTAATTACTCTGAATTTACTCTGGTGGAACTTTTATAGAGAATGATACCCTTCAAAGATTTACAGACAGATAGATAGAAGAGATTGTGGTGAGTAGGAAAATAAATTCTAGTACCATTAAAGGGAGTACAATATTTCTAAGGCATTAGATGTATTTTCTTATTTTTGTTTTCTTTTGGCTCTTTGATAGTTCTTTTAGTAGGTTTTTCCAGGGATTCTAATTTAATTCTCCCATCCTCTCACTCTGTTTCCCTGGAGTCTATCTTCAGCCTTTTTTTGCTGGTTGTTTCAAAGCATTTAATGATTCTACAGAAATTTTGCCATCAGTGTCTCTTATAATTTTCTCTTCATCCATGGGTATTTTAATCTTTACCGAGATATTTCATCACCTGTAATGTCAGCCATCTCTTTACATACGCTTTGCTGCTACCAAAAAATGCAGTGACCCAGGCTTTGTCCCTGAAAAGATGGCACTGGGAATATAAAAAGCATAAAGAAAATACTGAGCACAATTTCCAGGACCAGATAGTTTGTTACACTGTTGCTACAACCAGTGTACCGGAGTGAATGTTGTCAGTGACAGAAACTGCAAAAAATTCTCTTAGATGTCAACGAAGAGAATCAGTGGTAAAAAAAGTTCTGGAAAAAAGTTGGGTTATGTTAACTTGGCTTGTATTTCTTTTACTGGTTTTGCTACCTTCTAATGAAAAGTACTGCAATTAATATATTCAGTTCCCATGCCTTCCAATTAGGTTTAAGATCATGCACCTGAATATGGACGCATTCGCTAGTCAAAAATGGCAAAACTGTGCAATCCTTAAGGATTAGTATAAAAAACTTAAGTTTCCAGTCATTTCTATCACCTTAGAAAAGTGAGATTTGATTATGCAGAAAAATTTATGAGAGTAGCCTTTGGAATTTCAACAGCTCTGGAAGTGTAATAAAATAGTGCACGAGCTGTAAATGCTGGATCTGCATGTTAGATTGTTTGCCTGCAGACGTTCGCCTACCGAAACCGTCACTGTGTGACTACCATTGCATGACATTAAAAACAGAAATAAAGGATGACCCCCAAATTATAGAATTTACCAATAGACAAGCAGAATTTCTTGTTGACACGCGAGTACTGAAGATCACTGCAAAATGTAAAGCTGTCATTTGTGCAAGTCGGAGCCTTTTCCGTCTAAGGGAACTATGAAGCTCGTACTGTGTTCAGCAAAAGTCGTACTGACGGTTGCAGGCAGGATGACGCTAAGTTGCGTTGCAGCAGTAGAGCAATGAATTCGTTGAAGATAAACGCAATGCTTTTAGATGTCGGAGAGCTACAACAAGGGAATATTCAAAATCCAAATTGTCTGCTTGGCCTTTAAAATTTGGTCAGCTGAGGGTCATCAATTATGGAATTAGAGAAACACTACAATTTTGGAAAAAATTCTCTCTTCTCCGCTCCCCCCCGCACCACTTGTCTAGACTTTGGTCTGTCCCTCCACACAATCTAGCTACTGTTGATGTGAGAGAGAGCCTTTTCTTCAAAACAGGCTGCAGTCTGGGACAGCCCTTTTGTATTTCTCAGCCTCGGTGACCCTTCATCTCATTTCAAATCTCAAATAAACACAACTCCTTTTCTCCTACTCTCCCTATACATTTTAATGTCTCTCTTCCGCTGCTCTGATTTAACTCTTGACTGTAATACTCCCAAACAAAACCTTCATTAAGATAGACTCCAAAGTTAAATGCAGAAAGGACCTGTTTGAACAAGTAGTTTCTGTCTGGGCAAGATTGTTCTCTACTGTATATTTACTACTATTTCAACCAGTCTGGTTTTAAGTATCTAAAGCTAATTAGCTTCTGTAAATTAGATTTTCTTGAAGATTATCCTCAAGAGCTCTAAGTCTTACTGTCGGAAATATTTTCCTAGTAAAATCTGTAATTTTTTTCTGGATTACACGGGACATAGGTAACTATACTCCCAAATATGTTTCAGGGCTCTCTTCTGCAACTGTACCGATACAGGGCCAGCAAGCACGCTTTAAAACTCACTGGCAGTAGCTTACCAGGTAGATTTCATTGCAGATGGAGACCAGAAATACTTATTACTTCTCACTGGCATTCAGCCTCCTCAAATGTTTGTAGGCAGTGTTCTCCTTGTCCCTTGATTGTCATTTAGCCAAAGAATATAAAATGTTTACTACTTCTAAAGGGATTTATGAATCAAGCTGCCAAACTTCATACACCAGTTACTGTGTGCTTTTTGAAAATAAGGTCCCTGTTTGGGCACCAAAACTGGGAGACGCCCAAAATTAGCTGTCGCTTTTGAAAATCCCAGACAGTCACTGTACTAAGTCTTAATCTTTCTCAGAGATTTAATCTTTGTGGTAGCTATTTCTCTTTGCTGCTACTTTCTGAGCAACTCATGTCATTTCCTTAGGACCTTTCAGATAATATAAGGACAACACCTAATACCCTAATACAGTCTAACTCAAAAAGAAGGTGCTTTGCGGGCCAAGAACTTGTGTGTGAATTGCCCTAAGACGCAGTTATGTTGGGCTTTTTCTTTTTTTTTTTTTTTTATGGTTTTCCTTAGTCGCAAAAGTGTGAATAGTCAGACTCAGTCTTCCTCTAAACTGACCTTTACATGCACGCTGCAGCATGCCACACGATATTTGATTCCTCAGTTACCCATAAGCATGAGATTAAGGGAGGGTTCTAGTTTATGTACAGGTTTTGTTCTAATACGCAGTCAAGGTGTGGCCAGACACGCATCCCAAACCAGGAACTCGGAGGTGTTCTTGAATCCCCCTTTTCAGACACAGATAGAGGCACACCTGTTTATTAAGGAAGTTTCAACAAGAACAGTAGATAATGTAATTTGGCTTTTTGGTGGGTTTTTTTCTAAGCCAAGTTGCACTAGACTAAGGAAAAGCTATGAGTAAATGATGCAAGATTTTGACGGTGGCGTAATGGGAGTACATTTATTTGCCAGGCACTCTCTGCAGAGGAAAATTTTAAGTTAGTAAGTCTGGTTAGCACGGAAACTTCCTCTGAACGGCTAAGGAAAAAGTCACGCTCAGGGATCTATTAAGTTAAACGCTGGCGTGTCAGTCTTTGCAGTAAATGTACATTGCGTTCATGACAAATGGCAGAAGTACCACACTGACAAAAGCCATTTCATTTTTCCACAGTGGAGGCAGTCTGAGGCACCAGTCTTTGTGCACAGTATGTTATGACTTTCTTTTCGCCAGCGATGTAAGATGTTTCTAAAGTTATGACAAAGTTTTCCACGTATTTGCATCCCTGTAAAATGCACAGTAGGTGAAGATGGAAATTACATTTTGCATTGATCCTAAGCTCCGAGTTTCCTTGTTGAAGATGTTTAATTAAAAAAAAAATAAAATCAAGTAGTCTAATGAGATAATTGTTAAGGCATTCAAATACATTTACAAGGCTAAGGAAAATGCTGTCCCAAACAGATGCTCATTAATAGAATGAAGAAAAAGGAACTAAATCTTCTTTGGAGGAAAGTAAATTACAGTCAAATTTGAGTCTTTTAAGAGAGGTGACTTTTGGGGGAGGAGATTTCAGAGGCATATTCTAGTACAAGAAGACAATATTGTCTTATTATGTAGTTTGGGTTTTAACACATCTGTTAAGTCCCATTTTACTCATTCTGTTTACTTGAACTAAGAATGTATCTTTGCAAAGAACTATATTCCTACAAAGAGTTCTTTCTGTGCCCCATCTTCAGAGACAGTAAAAAAGACAGAATATAGAGTAACATGGGTTATAGCAACTATAAATTGACCTGAGGCACGGAAGCAAGAGTTTTAGGATAAAATCTACTACAGATCATCAACATTCATAAAAAAATTTCTTATTTCAGTAAGACACTAACCTGTAGAAAGAGGAGGTGGGCCCTTGCGGTGGAACGTATAAATGTACAGAGACCAAAACGAGCTCTTGTTGGAAACGTGGATACCAACGTATTCAGTTCCCCTTAAAACGTAAGTAGATAGTTATCAACTTAAGGAACTTGTATTACAAGAAAATAATATTTAAATTACATAACTAACAGCATCTCGGATTACTGCAGCCTCTTAAAATGTTAATTAGTTCTACTACTCATCTTTATTTTTTTTTATGACTTACACAAAGTCACTGACACTATTACTTATGACAGACTCACTGTCATGTTGAGTCCTTAATGCTTTAGTTAGTTCAAAGGAATGGGTATTTAGGTATGAAACAGTTACAGCCAAACATTTTTTATTTATTCTAAAGCAACTGTTTCCACAAAAATGTTTGTGTTTGTTGTTTTAAATAGAAATGATTCTTCTAGACTATCATTCTGAAAAAGTTCATTTTCACGTAGCCTAAATTTGGGGCCACATCTTTGGTGACAGTATTCTTTGCAACTAGGAGTGCTTTTCCTACCCCGTGACTATTGCCTTTCACCGTCTGCCTCCGCAACGGAGCGAGCTGGTGCAGAAACCCCAGCGGAACCCACCGGAGAAGCTCCAACCCCACGGCACAAGTGGTCCGCGGGTCCCCACGGTGGGTCCCGCCTTCAAAGTGGAAAAAGAAGCCTTATTTTTTAGAAAATAACTTTTCACCTGGCCAAGCAGGCCCTTTCCTCACCACCATTTGTCCGACAGGCTAAGAACAATCGGCCGTATTTGAAAACTTTGCCATTAGGGCTTTTGTGTAAGTTTGCTTGCTGCAACTTTTTTTTTTTCCTTTTTATTTTTTCCCCCCAAACAACGGAGCAAGGGTTGGGCTAGCGCTGGGAAAAGAAACCTCTGCTCATGGAGGGCTCCCCCCTGGCTCCCCCTCAGCACCCTCGGGCGGGGGTGACTGTACGAAGGCAGACGGGGCTCCGGTAACGGAGAAGCGCCGAGGCCTGGGAGCAGCCCGAAGGAAGATCATCCCTCAAAAAACCCGCCTTTGGGGCCAAGAAGGCGTTACCAGCGCAGTAGTTTACCCTCAGGAGCGGCAGCTCTCAGGTTACCTTCGAGCTGCGGCCGGACGCTGAGGGCGGGAAGGGGCCGGGCGGGGCGCAGAGAGCGGGAAGGGGCCGGGGCCGGGCCGGGCGCTGAGGGTGAGGGTGAGGGCGGGGCCGGGCCTGTGTCAGCAGCTTCCCCGCCGCCTCGGGGGCGCGAGGGAGGGAGCGGCCGTCGGGGGCGGAGGGCGGCTGCGCGGCCGCCTCCCCGCGCTGCTGGCGGCCCTGAGGGGGCAGCGGCCGGCGGAGCGGTGTGGAGCGGAGCGGACGGCGGGAGGGCCGGGCCGGGCGGCCGCGGTGGGTTACCCGCGCCCGTTAGCCGGGTCGGAGGGGCGGCTGCTGGCGGCGGGCCGGCCGGCGGTGCGCAGGGGGAGGGAGGGAAGGAGGGAGGGAGCCGCGGGGCGGGGAGCGCCGGCGCTCCCGCCCTCTCCGCGCCGTGCGGGAGAGGGGACGCCGGGGCTGGCGACCGGCGCGGGAGGAGATGCTGCTCCGCTCTGACTCCCTCCCCGCGCTCCCTTCCAGGCGCCGACCACAACTTTACGCGAGCGCAGCTGTGGGGAAGGGCGACGCTCCGGGCTCCTCGGCTCCATCACCGCCCTGCACGCGCGAACGGCGTCGCTAGACCGCCCGGTAGGTCCGCGGCTCCCCGGGCCGCTCGTCCCCGCGGGGCGGGGGGGGGGGGGGGACACACGACTCTCGCGGCCGTGTAATGGCGCGGCCGCTCTGTGGCGGAGTGGCGGCGGCGGCAGGTGAGCGGCAGCTCCCGCCGTGAGGGAGCAGACGGTGGAGGGGCGGGGGGGCCGCCGGCGCGGGTTTCGCGGCCCCGCCGAGGTGTGCGGGCGGGGTGGAGGAGCGGGCCCGTGCGGGGCGAGCGCGGGGCGGCCGCGGAGCGCGGGAGGAGGGAAGGAGAGGCCGCGCTTTGGGGGGTCGTGTCCGTCCCCCCCCCCCCCCCCCCCCCCCCCCGCTGCCTTCGGGGCCGGAGCGGCCTTTCAGAGCAGCGGTACACGCGTGGGGGTTTGCTTCTGCTGGTGGCGAAGGGCTCGTTCTTACTCACGCAAACCGAACAAAGTAACCCCCCGAACCTCTGAACAGGGGGAAACTTTTTGCTTCATGAACGTTTTTGGAGGAACAGAAATGAAGTATAAATCTGTTGGCCGGTGATGAGAAATAGCGTAGGTTTCGCTGGCTTTTTATCTCCCAACAATCGACACCTCCGCAGACCGCAGGATAATCTCTTTCATATTCTAGATTGTGTCATTCTCTTTAAATTGCATGTTTAGAACAACAAAGGCAGTGACTTCATAGGGAACCGCCAGGAGCTGCTCTGTACCCCTCCTGTTTATTGGGGAAGCGTTTGGGAACCGGTTTGGTTCTGTAGGTGGGATCAGAAGTAAATGTAGGACGTGGAAACTGTAAGGTTGGTTGCAGGTAATCTGCGTCTAGCCATCTTATTAAAGCGTGAGTTTTGGAGAAGGGAACATGAAAGTCTTTGCATGTGGAACTAGCTGGGGCAGTAACCGTGATCAGTGCGTGAAGCCTTTTCAGTGGGAAGAGAACATGAGAACGTGTTCTATGAAAGCGTGTGGCGAAACTGGGTCGGAATACACGGACTTTCTCCTGGGGGCTGAACGTCACACGAGAAAGCTGTCATTGAACACATACGTTCCAAGGTGTCTTGACTCCCAGGTCACTCATTTGGGCTCAGGCTAGCGAAGTGATGATATTTAATATTTAAAGTAACGACTCCAGAGCAGGACAGCTTTCTGTGTTCAAATTATGCATCAGGCCTCTGACCGATACTCTGCCCGCACAAGCGTGTCTTCGGATGACCAGAAATATGTTTTAAAGACATTTCTGCAAGAGTTAGAATCAACCGGGATAGCGATACAAATAGGAAAACAACTTAAATAGTTTGGTTCTTGTGCAAGAAATACTGATGAGGAAAGAGCGAATCTAGTCTTAGAATCTTTTGGTAGTGCAGTTACAACAGAATTTGCTACCACTCCTAGTGCTATCAAACGTACCTATCTGTTCAGCTTTCACATTGGGCCTGTGTATTTCATCTGGAGTGTCTTTTTTATCTGCCAACAAGCATATTTTTCCATAAACAGTTTTTAAATGTAAGCGGTAATTTAAGGAAAGAAAAGAATGACAGCAAGAGATAGAAAACCCTACTTTTTAAGTATTTTATTATTCTTTTTTAACCTAACGATCCTGTCTGATGTCTGGAAAAGCACATAACATATATTCTTCCTGTAATGGGACTTTTTTTTTTCTTTTGCTGTTGCATGATAAAAGAATTGAACCTTCTCTAGATGAGGGGTTTTGTATTGATTTTTTTTTTTTTCTATTCAGAGTATGGTTTGGGTTTTTTAAGTTAAAAGTGCAGGAAAAGCAAATAGTTCTGAATAGACTGGATGTAAAAGGAGACAGACTGTATCGCAGGGTGTTGTTATAACAGCTTAATTTAAAAAAAAATTCTTCATTCTGAGACTGTCGTTGAGTGGAGTTGGAGGCTATGAGAGCCACAGACTGGAGGACACTCAAGTGGATGGAAGAGCATGCGTGAAACAAGGAAGTATCTATGGGAGAAGGATGGGTTGAACGTTGAGGGATAAGTGAGTGCGCAGCACATATTTTCACCGGGATAATAGAGTGTGTGGAGAGGATGGGATCCAGTCCTCTATTCACAGCTTCACAGGCCTTTGGAAGTAAAAATGGACTGTGATATGGATGAGTGCTAAATAACCACTGTAACCGGTCACCTTGAGCCTGCGATAACTTGTGCGTAGCATTGTCGTTTTGGCTGCCTTGAAGGGAAGTAGTGAAGAAGCCTAGGAAAGGCAGGAGATTGCATTCCTGCAGGTGGGAATTGACCAAGGCACAAATGTTGCGTTTGCCTGTTCTAGTGGGAAGGAAGGTGTTGTGTTTCTTTGCTTTTTTTCCTTTATGGTGGGATTTTTTTCAGCCACGTGGCTCTTATAAATATAGAGTAAGTATCACAGTGAAGGACCGCGAGTTAAAATGCAGTCTTTTATTTGTTTACTTTTTAAAGAGCACAGCAAAGCAAATATTTTCACTTTTACATGTGGAACAGAAATTATTTGGCACATAGCTATTTTCCTCCCAACCGAATGCAGGTATGAACAATAATAATTAGCAGTTGTATAGTACAATAAATCTTCAAAGTGCCTTCAAATCTTAATCAGCAAACCTTAATAGCATGCTGTTCCTGCAAGAGAGGTAAGTAATTAGACAGATAAAATGAGACTGGGCAGGCTCTTAAATGGAGCTTATTGTTGAAGTGCCAGTCAGTTGGACAAAGCTCTTCTTTATCGCTGAAGTCCTTGAATACTGCTGTACATTAAATGGCTTCAAATATTTCTATGTGGAAATACGTGACAATATGACCCAGAGGGCGTGGTTAATATAGGCATCCTCTTGTTCCAAGTCCTTCGCAGTTAAGAAGACCTTACACTCAAGAGTCTCTTCAGCGGTTGTTCTAGAGCACCTGTCAAGTCTTACTAACTTGAACAAGTGTAAGGTCAGCTCTTTCAGGGGAATGATTTTCTTTTGAAGAGCTTTCCACTTTACTCAGGCGACAAGCCTGGAACCTTTATTCCATTGATGATATTGGTAAAACTCAAAGTGGTTTCGCCAGGAGTCCGTTAAACCGAAGACCGTGTAAATATTGATCTGGCTGCTGCATTTTGGACATCTGAGAGGGAGTGTTGGTTAGCAGCCCGATGCTCTGTCAGTCACCCTTTATTTTTCTCTGCTTACAGAAAAACTGGCTGGAATTTTACTGTTTTAAATGAACTAGTCTGTGAGACAAAGAGACTGAAAAGCAAGTCTTGGGGTAGTGTGTCATGGTGCAGAAAATATTTGTAAGCAGTTGCCCTAAGCTGTCACTTACCGTGGGACAAGCGTGGATGGAAAGCTATGAATACCAGAGTAAGTTAATGTTGTATGTCGCCAGTTAACTATTAATGAAATCTGTGCATCTGTAAAGAAGGGTGGAACTTCTGAAAGAAGTGTTTCCCAGCCCCACCTCCTCCTGAAGTGTAGAGAAGGAAGCTGGCATTTACAGGTGGGAAGGGCAGAAGAAGACTCTTTGGTGCCGTTTTTATTTTGCCCGGGCTTCTCCTATGCCAGTTAAATACGTGGTGAGCAACTAGGCATATTGTTTGTGCATCATTATCTATTAAAATGCTTTCATAAAAGGCAACGAGTTGAGTAGGCTGCCTTGGGACAATGATATGCCTTGGCAATTGGATTTCGAATTCACAGGATAGAGATCTGCTCCAGTTAGCTTATGAAACTCCGTAGGAAGAATAACAGAGGTGAGAAGGCTTTGTTCTCAGGGTTTCATCTGTTGTTCTTTATCTTTTATGTGTAAATTTAATATGTCACAGAAATGTCTGCAAGTAATATGTCAAGAATTAAAGGGGACCTAGTATTAAAATTGCTGATTTTTGATCGCTGGTATTTATAGGGCATACTGTAGTTTTGCAGGACGTTGAGTGTTATTAAGGATTTGTAGATGACAGGGTAATGTCAGTTTTAGGCCTAGGTGTTGTGTCAGCTCATTGTGCTTCAAACATTAAATTAGATGAGATGGAAGAGAGAGGGAAGCTTTATCTCCCATTTTGTAGCTAGAAGTAAAGCACGGGGAGAAGAATTGGCTGACCTAAAAATGATGCAAATTTAAGTGCACAAGTTTGGAATTCAACACAAACCTCTTCATGAATTGATCCGATGCTGTCAAAAAACACTTGCTACTTTTTTCAGTAGTCTCTGAGGTGAAAAGACTTTCAATTTCTGCGTGCTTCTACTTTGTCAGAGGAAGAACATGGTTTTCTGGGGTAACTCCGGGTAAAGAATTTTTTTGTTTGTTTCTTGAAAGCGGTCTTAGTAAAGAACACTTTTCTGTGTCTGTGGGAGAGATGCGGGAGGAAACATCCTATAGAGCTTGCTCCAATTTTTGAAAGTGCATCTGAAAATGGTTTTCATACAGTGGTGACATTTTCTCTAACTGAGTATTTGTATGTAGTGTCGGTACTTGCTTTCAGGCACATGTGCAGAGAGGTACCTCAGAAGTGGCATATCAGAAGTCTGTTTAATTTAGGAAGAAAAAAATCTTGAGCTGAAAGGCTACTTGGGTGACTTTTCTTGAACAGTGCCATTGCAGGTGATATATATTTGTGCTGTAAGCTTGCAATTGATGCTGAGTTTAATAGGAAACACTCCTGTTTAATTCTCAAGTAAGAGGACATAAACAGAGGCTCTTTCCCATCAGACCTTTCCCTGAAATCTAATTTTGTTTGTTGATCTATAATGTGTGGAAGGGAGAAAGCTGTCAGATCAGACAAATTCCTCATGTTTTGAAGGAAGAAGGTGCTTTTCATCATAATGAATGCTAAACTCTTACTGGGTAGATCAGTGGAAATACCAGGTTCTCTTGTGTTTAATATCCAGTATCACAACAGCTGTAAAAGCTGTTTTGACTAAATCTATGTATGTATGTAGGTGCAGCTGATGTTCTCTAGCAGCCAGATGACAGTAGTCTTCCTAGTAGGTTCCAGGATGTCCTTGTATGTTGGAATCTTACCACCACTGCCGTGTGCTATATAAAACTAACGATACCAGTTCATTGCAATAGCATAGTTATGCCAATGTAGTCAAAATTGTCGCGTTCTCTATTGACTTTAATGCTATTTCAGAATCGACATTGAAAGGCACAAAGAGTTGTTAATGTAAATAATAGTTAGAGTAAACTTGCATGCTTGGAGATGTAAGCTTCTCTGAGTCTCGTGTCCATTCTGTAGTCTATCTTTATTTTCATTCGTGTAATAGTTAGTGTTGCGCTCAGGTAGCGGGCAGGCCCCCAAAACCTGTTGCCAAAAAAACCCAAGGAACTGAGTGCAAAGGTTTTCTAAGTTATTACCAAGTACAGACAGAACATGGCTTATCTCGTTATCTCAAGGGTTATAGACAGTCTCATTTGCAGCTCCCTGTTTGTGCAGAGGAATTGGTTCCCAGCGATTAATTTTATGTTTCGGATGAGGATTTTTCCCTTTTTAATATTAATTTCTTTAGCATCTCAATAGTGCGTGTGGATTGGTTACTGTATTGTCAGGTTTTCGTGTAGACGTGAGTGGCTACAAGGAGGGCATAGAAAAACCCAATAAACCTGTGACGCTGGTGGTTCCAGGGCTTTCTTAGCATCACCAGGAACTGGTAAAGCCATGTCTGCTGCGTAGCAGGTATTCAGAGACCCCGTAGGATATTGCTGTTGAAATATTAACTACAAAATTTCAAACTTCTAAGCAACCTTATTTGGTGTTAAATGTATTCCATCTTTCTCAATGGGGCTGTTGGCTTTTTCTGCTAACCGCTTCTACCTATTGTAATGTTAAAAGATTAAATGGACTAAAGAGGGGGCTAAATTAGAGTTTGAAACTTAAACTGTTAGAAATAGTTGTGCTTCCTAGCAAAGTCACGCCTCGTTTAAATGATGAAAGAGTTCAACTTGCATATTGCCTTAAGCAATAGAGGCGTGAAAAAAATGGAGTATTTAGATTTTTATCCATGTCATGTGTAGATAGTTAAACTTTGTATAAATTTTTACCTAGTTTGCTCATCAGAGATTCAGTACTGTAAAAGATCTTGCTGGTCCTTCTTCTCTTGTCACAATTCATCAAGTGCAATGGTATATTATTACTGATTTAATCCATTTCTCTCTTTGCATAATTTAGTGTTTCAGTAAGGAGAAAAGTTAGAGAAGGAAAACGGAGAAGACATTTTGCCTTTTTAGTATCTTTACTGTAAAATCAGTAAGTAGAAAATCGCTTCCTAGTGCTTAGGATTATGGTCAGTGAAATAATAGCTTGCTTCTCCCAAGTCAATGCAAAGCTGCATTTGCCTTCAATGAATTATCTTGGGAGTCTGAATCCCAGGCAAGCCAACGGTCGATACAGTGGTACAAGTGCTACTTCTGTTCTTTACTTTTTAATGTCGGTGAATAACAGCACATGTGTTAATTTGAGAGACCTCTCTGTGGTATACATCACTGACTGGAGAACTGTGTGGTTAGGTTCATGTAGAGTTATCCCTCTAGCAGCCTAATTGAAGACTATATGTAACTTCCTTAAATGGTACGTTTCAATGGGTGATAACCACTGTTTTCTTCTGTAGCGGTTCTGTCATGGTATTTCTTTCAAGTGCCTTAGCATGTTTTAACTATTTTTCAGTGATCGAGGTGCATTTTTTGTTTGATGGTTCTTCGGAAGCCAGTTTGCTTTCATCTTCTGTAAGTCTCAAAATTGGACTTCTTCACATTAATTTGACTTAGGAAGTAAGGGACTACTGCATGTATGCGTGTATTAATCAGAGATTTATTTGTCAATAAGCTCTCTCTGCACTTTTCAGTAAACAATTTATCATCTCAGGTTGTTAGGAGGGAAGAGATTCTGTCCAGCTTTCATAGACTCTGTCTGTTAGAGTTCTTGTATCTCTTCAGTCATCTTTTCTTTGTTCTTAGACCAGTGCCCTGCACTTGAGGGAATTTCCTCTTAACCATTTGAAAGTGAGCTTCAGAAATGCTCGCAGAAAAAGTCAGCTTCTTGATTAGTGTTAGAAATCCATATGAAAAGCAGCAGCAACAAATGGTAACACATCTAATGATTCCACTGATATATTAAAAAAATTGTTGTAATCTAGGGAAAATTTAAGATTTTAATGATATTTTTCCATAAAAGTAACTGACATTTGTGCACACTGGTCTTTGGCATCTGAACCGATACACCCTGAAGAGCCATGAGAATCTCCCTGCTAACTTCACTGGAAATTTGAGTGGGATGCAAGTAGAATACGAACGCTGTTGAAATCCTTATTGATATGTAACGTTACGATAGACAATGCAGTATATGTCTGTAAATGAAGAAAAAGTGTCCTCTCACAGGAATAGCAGTTGTGAAATGTTAAATGGCTTGTATCTGAAAAAGGAAGAAATTACTTAACAAGCTACCTAGAATATACCTGTGCAGCACCTGGAAGTCTTTGACCTAGGAGGCTCAGCTTGTGAAAACCGCATTAGAAAACCAGTATTTTTTGGCAGTGCATGCAGTTTAAAGAAGGAAGGTGGGGAAAAGAAGGGGAGGAAAAAAAGGGTGGGCTCATTCATGGTGTGCTAGGGCACCTTCAGTTCCCTCTAGTCCAGGTTTATGGGCCTTACCAGAATGTCCCTATCATCTCATGTGCTGGTGGTGGAGGCTTCTGTGAGCTGAGGTTTCTCCCTGGTAAAGGTTGGGATGAGTTTTCAGACGTTGGAACTTGCGAGTAATTTTGGGTCTCCCAGCTTAGTGGTCATGTTTAAGGCTTTCAGGAGTTACTAATTATCTGATGTGTGGTGTGGTTTTTTCATTTGTTTGTTTTCCTGGGGTTTTTGTAGGTTTTTTTAGAACCGTTGGTCCTCATCCCTTATTATTTGTAAGGTTGTTCAAACTCTGAAAATCAGAAATTTGCCTGGGAGGTCCGCTATAGTGATCCATTTAATAAGAATTGCAAGAAATAGACAGTGTAAGTTTTGAGGAAACCCTGAGACATTAGACTTGTGTTTCCTCAAAGAGGTTCCTTCTGATGCTGTTTATCTGGCAAATGTGCTTAGCAAAACAAGCTAATTCTCAAGAACCTTAAATTTTGAACAGCTTCATTTTTCAGTGTGCCCTGTCATTGCAATCCCTTGAATGACCTTAATAAAGAATTTAAAGATTATCTGATTATAAAGATTTGCTAGCTGGCAGTGATGAAAGTTTGTTTCATCAGCTCTACAGACTCATTTATCGAGTGGCTTTGCAGTTAGGTTATCACATGTGTGGAACAGCCAAATCAGCCTGGAGCTTTAACCTCATGGGCGAATGTGTAGAACTGAATTACCGAAATAGCTTTGCAAAGCTCCTTTATGTCAAATTAAAATGTGTGCGCTCACGATGATTGTTACAAGACTCTGGTGTTTCAGAAGAGTGTGATACCTTGTAAAAATTAACTCTGTTTTTTTTCTTGTTTGTTTTCAGTAGTTTTTGATACCATTATATCACATGAGCACTAGTGTTTGCTTTAATCTATTGGCAACCAGTTCCAGCAAGAACAGTTTTCTCCTTTTTTCCTTGCCCTTGTTACAGTTCTATCCTCTGTGAATTTGAGGAATACGGTATGTAAAGGAAGAAAACCTTAACCCTACTTTCTGTTGTTTTGCCACAAAATACTAAGGAAAACCCTACAAATGTTTTTATTACCATTTTGTAATTTTATTTGCATGCATTGTCTTCAGAATAGAAGATACTTTGCATGCGGGAAGATTGTTTGGATTTGACGGTTACCGTGGTGGTAGCACATATGGCAAAGGTTGGTGGGAGAAAACATTTTCTGTTGTTTTCGGCAGCTGCAAACATTTGCTGCTGAGTGGCTGGTAAGTCAGGTGTCTGGGAGGCATTCCGGGGTCCTTCAAGACCCTCAGCATGTTCTTCTCTAGTGAAATTTGAGAAGATAAGTTACCGTCTTCACAGCAAACAAAAGAAAATACTCTTTGTGGACTGCTTAATTACAGCTGTGATACTGGAACAAAATGTCACGTGGAGTAGAAGAAGTGTAAATGTGTTCAGAAAGGGATTAGAGAAATTAACAGAACAGAGACCATTAGCGACTGTTGGATGTGACTGTGCAGCTCCAACCTTTAGCTCAGGAACTCAATAAACTGGTGGTTGCTGGGGAAGGGCAATGGTCTGATCCAGTGTAGTACTTCTTGTATTGAACATGGCTTGGGCTTCTAAATACCAAAATAGGAGGCTCTTCCACACTGAAAACTTCTTTACCTTTTTTTTTAAAAAAAAGCTTAATAAGAAATCTTCCGTGATCTGCCTTTGAAGCTTGTGCGTGTCCACACGGGCTGGCTTGCTGTTCAGAGAAGAACCCTAGGAATCGAAGGAATCCAAACACTGGGAACTACCCTGCGTTACAGCAGCGCGTTGGTTGCGGTTAGGTCAGTGCTCTGCATTAGAGGCAGCAGCAGCGGTCCTGGTTGTACCTTAAAGATGGGAGATGTTTCCACCTAGCTGAAGACAAGTAAACAGGACATTCAGCTCTCTGGTTCGAGCTGCAGCTCCTTGCTTGTTTTTTCATCCTTTCTGTCAGGGAATCCTTATTCCCTTTTCTTCAGACCCCTGAAGGGAGGGATTAAATGATGGATAGCCAAGTAATCAAGGGAGTGAATTTTCACGCATACAACTCTAGAGTAAAAATGGTTGTTCAGGAAGAGGGGACAAAAGACAGGAACACCTCGATGATATCACAGAGTTTCGGTTGCGCTCTTAGTTGTTAAAGAGAAAAGTGAATATATACTACTTGTTGAAATAATAAAAGAGATTTATATAAGTAATTGTAATTTTAAATGGTATCACATGAAAAGCACAACAAAAAACCAACTTGGAGAGACATAATTAATGAGAAACGTGTTACTTAGGAACTGAAGGGCATTCTGCAATGATAAAAGGCATTCTTTTTGTTCTTGCTTCCCTCAACATCAGATTCTTGTTCTCTGTTGATAGTAGTACGTGTGCTGTTTCGCTGTGTGCGCTCTTTGGCCTTGCATGCTGAAATAAGCATAGAAGAGTCAAAAAGAGCATTTTTCAGTGCAAACCGTTTAGTTTTGTGATATTGTCAGACACTGATGGAATTTGTGTCTTTCAGTACTGGGTATTAAAGAGCAGGATAGAATCAGCAAATTGCATTTAACGTGGTGTGTGGAAATTTCCCTGGTGCTCACACAGTGCGGAATATAGTTTGCAATATTACAGAAAATATTTTTGTGCTTGACATTAACTGAACTCTTTGATATATGCATTAGTTCTCACGGATTCTGTCCCACCCGTTGCCTTTGCTTTGAGAATATTAGAGAACTGAAGATCACAGAATTTAACTTTTCACCGTAATATGAACTGCTGGTTGGGAAGTCTGCTGATGATGCAAAATCTGTTTGTTCTGCTTCCCTCTTCAGTGGTTTTGGAGAAGTGGAAGAGAAACTATTGCCTGTCTAGACTTTAATAATTTATATATAAATTTACTTTTTATGTAGACAACATTTGTTTCAAGCCTTATGATGTATTTTCAATGATAGGCTATAAAAGCCAGTTAAAAAACCCAACCGACCAAACAACACAACACAACGCAACTGTTGTGCCAAGAAGTAATACTAATCTAATAAGAACGATTGCTTTTTATAATAGTTTTGGAACCCAGAGGGATACTGTCTTTAAACTGTTTTCAAAGAATTTGTGGAACTCGGATTTTTCTGTGTGACAAAAGCTCTAATTAGTGACCTGCAAGCTCTTTGATATAGAGCAACTGTAAATTGCGTGTGTCTTCTGGGTGGGGAAAGTTTGGGTTTCCTTCTTCCTTCCCCCCGCCCCCCCATTCTGTCAGTTGGAGAAACTGGGGTTTTATTACTGCATGTTTGTAGGCTGTTGGTGTAAAATAAAGGTAAATATAAAATAAAATAGAGTCTTAGAGCCACTTTTACGGAAGTCTGATTGTTGTGGAAGAAGATCGCTAAAAAATTGGAGAGGTCGCTCGTCAGCATGATAAAAGGCAAAGGCCAGGTTAGTGCCAGCTGTCTTCAGTTAATTTTTTTGCCCAAACTCAAAATTTTAATCTGTAAATCTGTACCTTTTAAAATGCAGCCTGTGAATGGTTCTATGCCTTTATTTCCCCCTGAATGACTGGGGTAATATTCAGCTTCTGCGTAAGTGGATGAAAAATGGCCAGTAGTGTAAACCAACTCATAAAAATACTCAAAACAGTTATTTGAGGAAAAAGTATTTCTCTTCTGGAATTGATTAGTAATGGTCCACGGGATGCCTTAGGTTTGCCAGCAAGGCTTGGCATCTATAACGATTTGATTTCTTAGTTTATTTTTCTTATGTAAAAGTTCCTGACGTCCCTAACTGCTACTCTGTGTGTAAGTTGGCTTTTGTGCAAGCACGCTTTCTTTCTGTTCTTCTCTCTCTACTGTCTGATGAAGTCTTGGTTCCGGCTTCTGTGCTTCTGCACAGTGAGGAATCTATGGATTGTTCCTCCTGCTATGGACTGAGAAGGTACTACCTTCTCCTGTCTTTGAGATTTAAATCTCAAGATTGTAAAATTTTGTTCCTTCCCTCCCTGTTTTTTTTTCTCCTTGCCTCCTTCCATTAATATCAAATTGGGTATTTGTATAAGTGGTGACCCTTGATGCTTCTCACTGATTATTTAGTACTACTCCTTCTCAGGTAAGTATATGCAGCTTAAGGTAAGCCAATACAACTGGTCCAGTTTGATAAACTATTATTCAAATTCAGTATTTTATAAGCAAAGTTCATAGGGAATGTATGGTAGTGAGACAATGTATATCAAAATTGAAAATGTTTTGAAACTATTGATAAAACATTCTAAAGTTTTGAAATCTGTTTCAGATTACTGCCCAAGTGCTTTTTTAAAGCCTTACATTTATGAATTTTCTATGTGCTGTATCAACAAATAATCTCTTTCAGTTCTTTTCCAAAGTGTTTATTTAGCAATGAAAGATGGAAATAGGAGTTGAAAAGCTTCAGCCCATCTTTTTTCTTGCACAGAATTTTGATTTTTTTTTTTCCTAAAAGCAGCACTTTCTATTAGAAGTTGATGCCATTTATATACTGAAATTGCAAATAGTATTTTTTATAACATACCCATTCTTTTAAGTTTGGAAGACTAAAATTGAAACACTGTATTCAGGACAGAAAACAAATTTGGATTGTTGTAAAAGTTCCAGCCGTGCATAGAAAGGATGAAAGTTGGTATGTTGTATACGGACTGTATTGTATAAAACTTGAGCTCTTAGATTTTGGAGGGATGAAAATATTTTTGTGTTGGTGTGGTGTTTCTCATTCTTTTAGGTGGTTCTAGTTACTGTTTTCTTCAGTCTCCATGAAATAAGAGTTACGGGGTAAGCTGCTGTACATGGAATTACCAAATTGATGGAGAAGGCAGCAAAATTTGATGCATTCTTTAACCGGTCTAACTCCCTGTGGTCCAGCTGTGTCAATAAAAGATTCAAGTGCTGTTATATTATCCTTCTCGTCTCCTTTCACTTAATCCTTCACTAGGGCAGTGGGTTCAGAGGTTAATACGTCCTTCTGCTTGGTTCCATTCCAATACAGCAAGTGTAATTTGTACATGGGCATTATCTGCGTGTGTCCTCAGTCTGACTAGCTCTCCTTTATTGTTCATAGGAGTGTTCTTAAAAGAAAAATGATGCTGTGACTTGCTTTCCTCTCACAGTTTCTAGGCCCATAGAGGAAAAGTGTCTGCTAGTTCGTCCTTGTTATGCAGCCAAGGGTGTAATATGGCTCTTTGTCCTGTAACTCTACTAATATGAATGTATTTATCATCCAGACAAAGCAAAACTTCCCTGAACTCGGTTTTTTGGCGACAGCGGGCTTGGCGTTGTGTCATGGGAGGAGGTGCTGCTATCTTGTTTTTCCTGTTTTTTTGGCAGTGCCATCTCTGTAGCTTGTTCTGTCCTGTAATCTCTCCAAGTACCAAAATATTATGGAGTGCAGATAACGATCACGTGGAGTCTTTGTCTATTCTAGTGTGTGAAGCTAAATCAAATCTGTTACATCATGGACTGTCTCTCTCTCTTTACTATAGATCAGGCAGTCTGTTTTGTGCGGAAGGTCTAGTTAAGAGTTCTGTAAATCACCCTTGCAGATTTTTCATGTTGCTATCAAATGATACTGAAGCTTATGTTCTTTCTGGTGAGGGTCCTTTTTACACTCCGAATCCCGTTCGCTTTCTTGGCTCAGAAACCATAAGATTGGTAAGGATTTGAAGCTGGGCAGCAATAACAGGTAGATAAAGCTCTTGTGAAAGAGAAATGGTGTGTTTTCCCATCTAAAAGGAAGAGGACTAATAATCACATCACCTTTGAGGGCAGTTAAGACATGGAGAATATCATGGCTGTAGGACTGCATAAATTATGTGTAGCCTCTGAGTTTAAGATGAATCATAAATTGGGTGTGTGTTAGAAATTTGTTCAAGGGGCAGCATAGCCAATTTAACAATTGTTAAGTTGTAAACAGCATACTGAATCACGCACTATATAATTATGTATTTTTCTGAAGCGCGGTGAACAGAGTGACAGGCTGAGGGACTCTAGTTAACTGCTCAGGTTCCGATTAACTTGTATAATTTTGGTACAAAGCCATATGTGCCGTGTCAACTCAGTTTTGGAGCGCGATTGTGATTTCCTAACCATAGGCATTCCAAGTCCTCCAGTGGCTTTGTCTACTAATTAATATGGAGCTAAAACCTCCTAATTGCAGGATTTAAACTAGACGGTATAAGCTGCTCGGGAAGGTTTTGGCCTCCAGAAAGAGCTCCATAAAAAAGCAAGCATCCGTGACCAAAAAACTTGGTGTTTTGTGTGGAATCTTTCAACTGATAGCTCTCTCTAGACGTGCTGCTAAATCAGTTGCTGATAGTTGTCACATGGACTGAACTGTTCTCAGTACTTGGTCTATACCGCATCTACGGAGTTGAGTGGAGCAGATGGGCAAACAGTAGGTAAATCCTGATATATGTTATCAGTTTCAGGAAGTGGATCAACTATGGCTGGTTGCATAAAGAAAGTCTGCCTTTAAAAAAACCAGTATTTATTCAATACCTGCAAGATGGTGGTGAGTAATGTGCTTAGAAACCCTGCTAAGGATAGATTTAACAGAGAACCTAGACAACTTGCGAGCTTGGGAAATATTGGAGCATGGAAACACCAGCAGCAGATGACTGAGAATTTTGGGAAATCCTATAATGAACCAGTAGGGAATAATATCCTTCCTGTAAAGCTTGTCTTCCTTTTTCTGGGCAGTGGGTCTGTTTCACAGCATGAAAGTATATGCTGCATGTTTTCTGCTCTCTCTCAGATTTTTTTTGTGCCCTGCAAATTGGTTATTGGTTGGGAGTGTGTATGCAGAGAATACGTACAACTTCAGTCTTAAATTAATTTCTGTATGCGTGAGTATGGAAGGAAGTGCAGAAAGAAGGGATCTGCAATCTGAGAGGACGCATGATCACCTTAGTTGTCATGGATTCTGTGCTTGGGTCAAGCAGCTGTTAGGCAGAAGAAGGAATCTCCATCTTTGCACTGCGTGCATCTAACTCAGAGCTCAATTATCTTCTGTATTATCCAGTTGTGGGGGGTTGTTTGTTATTGGTTTCACTGACTGCTGTTTAATATAGTTCACGTCTGGACCTTACTGGTAGCTCACCTAAATTACATTACATTGACAGATTCTCAGTTACTGGGTGAAAAAATGAGATGTATCCTGTTCAAGGACAATGTTAATGAATTTCCAACAGTCTGCTCCTCGACTCAGCATCGCTTCAGGAAGGGGAAACATCTTTTATATCTCTTGAACAGCAGATAAGTGCTTTCAAGAAGTAGCAGTTAAATAGGTTACTTTTTCTTTGGAAAGTCAGTCACTTATGGAGAGAAGAACTTGCTGTGAAGTCTCTTATGAGGACAGGTGTAAGCAGAGATGATGAATGCCATTGAAGTGCTCCTCAGGAAATCGTTCTACCCTTTAAGACTTGTTAGCGCTGCTCTTGCAGTACTATGCGTGTAGAACGAAGAGCTGGTTCCTGGACAGATGGAGGTCTGTTAATGCAGTCACAGCCCATCTGCTGGTGTCAAATCTGTTTTTACAAATGCTTACAGAATCTTACTTTAAATCTGCCTTGGCCAAAACCTTTAATAGGCTTTAGAGACCCTCTAACAAGGCTTTCGGGTAGTTGATGTGGACTTCTTGAAATAGATCAGTGTTCCTGTCCCTTCACAACTCTGTTTGTTCTTAAGGATTTTTCTCCTGTCCTGCAGCAGAAACTTAAAACAAAAGTGAATTGTTTGGTGTATATGAAGTGGTGTATATACACATGCGGACAAATGCACTATACATTTTATATAGATAGATGCTAACATAACACATGCATATGTGTATGCATATATATATGCATGGGGACACACACGCACTCTTTCTTGCATGGGTGTGCACTATAAAAAGGACATCCTTCGTGAAGGCTGATGTAAAGTTCAGAGAGCCAGGTAGGTAATCTCGCTTGCCAGTGCTCCTCGTTGCCTTAGAATCAATCTGCCTTTCACTTGAGGAGAATGTTATGAGGCAGCAGGCTACCATTTGTTGTCTTTCTAACTGCTCTGTGTAGGAACAGTTGTTCCACGGACAACTCGAATCCAGCCAGATGCCTGTTCACATCTCTGCTGTTCCCTCAGAGTGTACCTGTTTCCTGATCGGGTCTCAGTATGCGAATGGGATGTCATCAGATACCTCTGTTTTGAAGAGGTAGTTCACTTGAAGTAGGTTCTCCCTTGGAAATGTATGAAGTTGCTTTATAAAGGTAGTCACTGATTCCCCCTGCTTAAAATTTCTTTAGCATAAATCTTTGTACAGATTTTCACACCTAACAGGAGGACAATATATCATAGAGCTTTTCAATTGTATTCTTGGGCATATAAAAAGTATAAATCTCCTGCCTTTAGTACCATGTCTGAGTAGAGAAAGGCTCTCTGTCTGAAAGCAAAATTACTTTGTTTTTCCCCTGCTATAGAAGAGTGAAGAAAATGCAATGCTCCTTGAATAAGACTTGTTATTTTCTACTGTGCTTGAGTTAGCATTTTCTCCAACTTACAGATAAGTAGAGCAAGGATCTCTCAGCTTATGCCTTGGTCCTAAAGACGCAGCTCTTCTTGTGTATACAGTTCTTGACAGCTGAAATGGAGGCCTATGTTCCGTCTTGTCTTTTTTTCAGGGTAGAAATTCAGACTTTCACAATAAGAATTAGTCATCACTTGTGTGAGTAATAGCTTTAGTCCCAGACAGGTGAGTTCGCAGATAAGATATCCGTGGTGTCATCTAGCTGCAGACCTTGTAATGTTCTGTTCCTCATGCCATATCTCCCTTTTTTTTTTTTTTTTTTTCCCCCAGAAATGAACTAAAAAAATCCTAACTGTCTGGGCAGGCAGCACACTTCTTTTTTTTTTTTTTCCATGCTGCAAGTCCTGGGATTCTGTGTTGTTGCCTGTGTTGTGGAGCACATGCAATCGCTGAAAGAAGTCTAAATTTCCAAGGAGTTGGGAATATTACTGTCTTGAGCATCAAAGACTGAAGAAATGGTGCAAGATAGACACTCCAGATGGATAATGCCCTCAGGCATCCTAAAGTTTAGGAACATGATCACTTCTTCCCCCAGCTGTAGGGCTGCTTCAGAATTGTTCCTGACAGTTACCAGGAACTAAAACATCTTTCAGGGTCATGGCTGAGGAGAGCATTGTTATTCGGGAGACAGTCCATCTCCATCAGTAATTGTTTGGACTCAGCGGTTTTCACCAGGAGTCACAAGCAGAAAAAATGTGAGTGAGGATGTAGATTGACTTACGACATTGGGTAAGAGAGCCGTTGGACTGTTTGTAGCAACTGATTAGCTGAAGAGAACACTTTGCTAGGTGGGAACTTGTAAATTGTTGGGGTTTTTTTCATTTTCATAGCAAAAAAAAAAATAGGTACAAGTGCAGTTTAGTAGAAATATTGGTAAGTGGGGTGATCTGTGTGGGAGTTTGTTAGTTCTCATATTGATCTAAACGTGTGCATAAACAAAAAAACGCTCATGTTGTAGTAGTGCAGCTTCTTTGCCTGTATCCGCCTAAAGTAAAGCAGTGCTGGAGGAATCGGATGCAGATGGATGTAATTTTCAAACTTGTTCTGTTACTCGGCCAGTTTTTCCTCTGTTGTCGGATATTGTTTCCTTCCCAGACAGGATGTATGAAGTAGCTCTTAGTATGAACTGTCCTCTGGATACTAGAGGTTTACTGTGGTTGAGTACACGAGTTACGCTCCCTGCTAGCAGATCGCTTTCTTGTCGTGAGTATGCAAGGGTGCCGCTTTCAGACTAGAAACACAACAGAGTTGTTTCTCAAACCGGTGCATTCTCATGTGAGCACCATACATTAGATAGGTCTCACTATGGAGAAACTGTTTTGGTGACATAGTAAAGTATCTCTTCTGCTAATTTCTTTTTCCAAAATGTCTGGTAGTCAAATGTGTAAGGCTGACAAAGATTATCTACTCGCACCCACCCTTCTCCCACAGAGGGAAGAAATCTAAAAAAACAAAGTGAATGCCACAGTTCACGCACCTTAACAACAGCAAAAGCCAGTCGTTGAAGGATTGGATGTGAACTTATAGGATTAAAATCTGGTTTTAAAATAATGGGGGGGGGGGGTCAGTCTTCATACTTAAGAGTATGTTGACTTTAACAGCAGTTTACAAGTATACCACAATCCTAACACTCCTCTTTATTACTAAGGTTGGTGGGTATTAAAAATTATTTTCCCCAACATTTTAGCACATTAACATCATGGTGTTCCTACGCTTATCTGAAAGTCAGCAATTTTCTAAATTTAAAAAAAAGGAAGCTGTAAAGCTTCCTGAGGTTGACTTTCTCTTTCTAATGCTGCATCCAAGAAATTTGAGGACTCTTACCCTCTTGGCATATTGTGCTAAGTTTCTTGCTGATCCAGTTGTGCTGCCTTCATTTACGCTGGTTATTATATTCCTGCAAGGGGCTGTCATACTGTGAAGAGGCATTTGTAAAGCAAGGTACCATTCTCTGTTACTGAGACTGGAAGGATTAATACCTAATAGAATCTGAACCCTTCTGAAACTTTCAGTACTAGAGAATTTATCTAATGTAGTAAAATCCATATCACTGCATTACCACAAGAGAGACCTTAAGTTAAGCTTTTAAAAACCCACTCTAGAGTAAGTTTATCCGTTAGGGAAGTTCTCTTGAGCACTGCTGGCTTAATTTGTACCTGTTCAATCAGTGAAATTTGTAGGGTCACTGAGTTTCTAGTCTGTGGCAATTTATGTCTTGGTGTTAAATCATTATTCTTCTCAAACGTTGGGGACTGATTATAAAGAAAATCATCTTTGTAGTGATATGAAAAAGCAGTTACCCTGTACAATTGTCACTACTTACTCGACTTGCTCATCCGAGCCTCATTGTCTTACTTGTAGATACCTTTAAAATGCCACAGATGGCGGGAAGTAGTACTTACTGACTTAGAATAATGCTTCCTAGTGACTCCATGATATTTAAATCATGTGTGTGCTACTATTTCTGCTCCTCTGACAATAACTTTCATTCCCTCTTGAGCAGTGCTGAGAGCTGCAAGTGAATAAGGACAGACTTCAGTCATGACCTTTTCATAGTATGTGAGGAATGCGTAGCTCTTGCGCCTAACAATGGAATAACTGCTGGACCATAGCTGGAGGTGCCATTCGTAGTTTCTGTCCTTGCCGTGGTGGCAATGCGTGTCACCCATGTAGACCTAGCAACAGTTGTGTACCCCAGTGTACTTCATGAAGAGCATTACTGTCCCTGTGCACTGAAAAAAAAAGCGACGTGGAAGGACGCCAAGGAAGGCGTCTTCATCAAGACTACTGCACAGTCTGGAATTTGTCTGTCATAAGTGAAGTTATATGATAGACAGTACGTCACTACATCATGAAGTTATGTTGTCAATAGTGAGATGTGTTTTGCTTGTGATTATTTCAGGTCATTAGAAGAGTTTCCTCTGCTATGTGTGAATAAGGGTATTATTGGCTGATCCGCTATTTGAAAAGTGTTACTATTGCCAAGCTGTTTTGCAGTCCTGAAATTTCTGCTTTTCCATTTCTAAAGCTTTTCTTAGTCACAGGTCCTCTGTTCCTACTTAGCAATTAAAATGAAAGTTGCAAGTATGAGAAATGCACCAAGGAGACGTGCCTCTCCGAGGTGGAGCAGATCAACAGCAAAATAAGGGAGTTGCCCAAGGATCTTACACTGACAATTAAACTAAGAGAGGGATACAAGAGTCATGCCCCGATTTATGTGGATTAAGCTTACTTTGTAGTGATAATTACATACTCTTCTGAATAAAATTTTAATATCAGATGTGAAACATCGGCTACCCTGATGTATAAAAGAACGTTCTACAGTTGCCTAGAAAACATGACTTTCATGATTATTATATACATTTTGGACTGGATTTACTAGTTTGCCTTACAGGAAGCCTCAGATAAACAAGTTTATCTGGTTCTGGTGATAGAGAGAGAGAAAAGCAAGGCAGGGAGTCAGCAATAAGCCTTGCTTGTCTTCCATTGCGAGTTCAGTCCAATGCCAAAAGCTGATTTCTTTCCACCTTCCAGGAAGGAAAGCAAGCACTTCTCGAGTAAAATAAACACTGCTTGCCCTGGAGGTGCTAGCCAAGATTCTCAATATGTCGCATTCTTCTGTCTTCCAGACGTGGGAATACAAGACTGATCTAAGGCTTTGGAAGGAGAAATGCTAACATCTCATCTACAGTGAGTGTGAGCGCATCACTGCGTGCTCAAATAAAAGGCCAACAGTGCCCTGTACTTCTGGGAGTGTCCTCATGTTCTTTGTGTTTTCTCACAAGTTTGAGCTAGTTTCTGTTCCTTTACTTAGGAGATTTGAGCTTGAGCAGCAAGCTATCAGTTTGGAGAGGAGGTGCAATTTTAAAGAAATTTTCTTGATATAGTTTGAGGATTGGCCCCGGAGCACGGGACTGTTTTGCTGACATTTCATCCTGTCTACCTACAGGAGAGAAAAAGAGGAGAACATGGAAGGAAGAGTGTGAGTGGAAGAAGCTAATCTCTTCCACAGCTGGGGGGAGGAAGTTTTTGGGTGGTAATACTAATCTCTGCTGACCTCTCCAAAATGAAGGAGGAAGGAACAGTGCTTTTACTAAGACAATATTATTATCAGGTAGCTGATTGAATGAAAAGCACCACGGAAGTGTGTTTCTTCGCAAAATCTTCGATTCACACGATTTTTGGCAGCTATTTAGAGGCTTAAAAAAAAGAGGGGCAGAGACAGGCTTTGCATCTTGTGGGGCTTTTTGTCCCCTCTTTGTATCTACGGAAGTGAAAAAAGTGGTCATGGCAGAAGGGTTTGTTTCCTTATCCTTCAAGACAATAAACGAAAATAATGTGCAGTAATTAACTTGAGAGCAGGATTCTAAAAAAAAAAAAAAAATTCTGTCAACGCAGTTGACTTGATTAGCTTGTATCTTTAACTTGATTGCGTGCTTGACTTGAATATTTGCAAATAATGCCTTATTCTGTGGACAGTCTATGCAAATTGGACCTGCAGCTATAGGAAACCACATTTTATGTGCACACATCTAAGTATGTGCGTATTTGAAAATAAGGTTTCAAAGACTACTGAAGCGCAAGCTTTCTACTTGGCTCCAGGGTTCCGCACTTAAGCATAGTTTCAGCAACAGTATTATTGGGGATGAACTAATTGATAGATGCATTCCAGGTCTTCTTCAGGGGTGTAAGATGTGGGTCAATGTAAATAAATAGGATAGATGCCAGCATTCTGAAATTACAGGGCACGGTAATGACTCCAGATGCTTAGGTTCTGAAATGGGAGAGGCCAGACTTTCAAAACTGTTCAGGTTTCACTGGGATTTGTGTGTATTGAGTGCTTTTAGAAAGCACTTCGCACTCAGTGAGGGCTGAATAAAAGTGTCAATGTTTTATTTTTAGGCAGCTAATCATGGCTTTAGAAAGGTGAATTTTAAGAGGTTCTTTCGGACAGAATTGCCTTGTTAAATGTGCTTCTGCTTTTAGGCATTTGTATCTACAGAGGAGAGGCCGAGAAAGGGCTCTTTGCTTATCCGCTAAGAGAAAAGTGCTCCTTGGAGATTGCCACTTCTTGCCTAAGTATACCTGTGGAGCAAAGGGGCAATAATGCTCATATTCAGGACAGATAAAGTCAGCTAGCAGTGTTTTATGTGGGAGAAAGAAGGTGGATTTTTTCACCACAGAAAATATTTTGGATGTATATAGGGCCTTCTTGCTATCTCTTTTCTTTGTTTTAAATGTTGTCGAAGGATAAAAGCGAATACCAGAGTATTTAATGTGATTATCTAGAAACTCTAACAATGTTTTTATATTCTAGATTTTTTCCCACTGCTTCTAGCACGTCTTAAAAAACCTACAGAGTGTGTGACTAAAGCAGCTGCTCTCCATGTTTCTTGGTGGTGGATTCTGATGAGATATCCAATAAGTATGAGTGACTGCAGGCATCTTAGTTAGCTGATGTTGTTAAAGCACAGCTTTTGACCTAAAGTTTTGGTTCTGAAGTTACAACATGGGGGAAAATGCTGATGCAGAAGGTAAGGAATATGTGTTACTAAAACCAAAACACAAAGTTGTCAAGCAGCGGTTAAGTTGAAGCAGTTTAGCCTTTTGACTTTCAGTCTGGTTTTTAGGAACTGTTTGACAAAATTACTGATATTATAGTTTTGATTAAACACAGCTGTAGCAATAGCTTCTTAATATTTCAGCTGGCAACAGTTCAGTAAAATCTGGAAAGAATAGGCCATTAAACTTTCCCTAAATCTCAGTTGCTGTTGGAGACTTTCAAATTTAAAATGCATAAGGAAAAAAGTTGGTGGTTGGGGGAAATGAGAATTTTGAGCATTTAACTTCCGTGTTGCATACATAAATAATTAAAAAGCGAGGTGTTCTGAAAACTTTGCAAGTTGTAGGGGGAAAAAAAGAAGTATATACCTTGCAAATAGCCTTTTTGACAGTATTACTTGGTGTGAAGGGCTGCTCCTGTTGTGCTTTTTCCTCTTACCTTGGACTGAGAAAGTGTCGGGCTGCCTCACGGGCCGTGTTGGCACTGCCTGGATGTTCCGTAGTGGTGTGCTTTTAACGCTGGTTGTTGGGACTGTAGACTGGAGGGGCGAGGAGGTTACTGAGCTTGCTTTACAGGGAAGAGACAGAACTACCCATCCCACTCATCGGGGAGTGTAGAAGCTGTCTGCCTTAGCGGGAGGAGCTGGCAGTTGGTCCTCATGAGGTAAACAGGCTTTTTAAAGGAAGTGTTTGAGATGTGGGAGAGGCCTTTGGCTTAAGCAGCATTCTTTCTTGGAACTGTGCTGCCTGTATGGCTTAGGGCTGAATGGCGTGGAGGGTGAGAAATTGCACTCAGGGCTTGTTGATACAAATGATTTACACCTGAATTTACTCTCTTGTCCTGGAGCGAAAAAGGAGCTGCCTCCACATGACGCAACTCCTTTCCTGTGGAAATTGTACTGCTGGATGGCTAGGAGGAAATTCTGTCCCAGAGCAAGCAACCTGAAAGTAATGTTCATGCCTGTGCTTCTCCGACGTTAACGATTTTAATTCGCCCACTGTCTTCCTACATTGTGTTGTCCTCTCTGCTGTGTGGATGTCCCTTTTTGGATGTTCTGTGGCTATGATCTTGTATGGTTTTCGGGTGTATGGGGAATCCACGCCTTCGTAGTTCATGCTGAGTTCACACCACCTAGCCCTTTGACGTGCCTCCTGATCACGGCTGCAGCTGGACTTCGCCACCGGTGAAGCAAGGTGCAGAAACAGGATGCGCTTAGCTTTGTAAGCCTCCCGATCCCACCTCCAGCTAAGTGTCGGTGTGGCTTCCCAGTAAGGCGCCACGTAATGCTGGCCCAAGGAAAAAGGAAGTGAACTCATCCATAGAAGGTGAACCTTTCAACGTCCTTTAACCTGTCCATTTTTATTACAAGGAGTGAAAGGAACAGGGCACAGGATGCCGGCACAACGGATCTTGCTTACCTTAAATGAAGAGGAGACGGGGAGAGGACTCGTTGCAAGAAAGTGGCCTGACAGGAACCTAACTAAGTGTCCATTGAGAACTCTGCCAGTGACACTAGATTTCTGTGCCAGTCAAGTTGATACCCTGGAAAACACAGGGACTGCCAGAAGCATCTTTGGAAGTTTGAAGCAGACTAGTTTGTACTGTTAGTACGAGAGAAAAGTCATCATTTTACTTGCAGTTTTGTGTTCTGTCATTTTAGGCCAATGCTATTCTGCTTTCCTGAGATCCACTCACCGTCTCTCCTTGGATTAGCCCCTCTTTGCTCAACTGAAATCAGCTAAAAGTTTACCCTTAACGGAGGTAACTCATCTTTACTCTGTCTTCTCTTTCCTGCATTTTAAGAGGTTGCTGTTCTTAGTCTGTTGTCCCCTGTCGCTATCACCCAGCTTCCTTTCTCTGAGTTCTTAGCTGTAGCAGCTTAAACACACATTTTAAGTGGCAATTCATTTTAAGTGGAAAATGAACGTTATACAACTATGTAGCCATGGACGTAACTGGAATTAGAGGGCTAAGATGTGAAGATAGGCAGTCCATATAGTTTTGATACAGTATTCTACAAAAGCTGTATGTGTTTTTCTCTTACATAAATTACTTGATACTGTCATTATGTTGCAATTTACCAAAATGTTCAGGCATTATACAAACCCGAAAGCTTTTGTATGTGTCGAGCACTGAAGACTTCAGCTTCTGTATTCACAAAGGATCAGATACTACAGAAGGCTCCCAGAATCTCAGGAGACAGCAAATACAGAAGAATTGTGCATTGCAAACATTGTCGTTCCTACAAATTTCTCCTTCCTCCTTGTGAAAAACATCCGTCGCAAACAAACTGGTGGGGAAGAAGTGTGTTTTGAGCCAGGCGCTTTCACCGTCAGCTTCATCGTGTTAAATTCATGGTGCCTGGCTGCTAACAGGTGGACTGTCCAGACGGAGAGCTCGGGCCATGCATTTGCCCGTAAACACTTCACCCCGACTTCAGTCAGTTCCTCGGTGACAGAGAACCATTTCGTGGAAGCTGCTTTCATCTTCATAACCTGCACGTTGGCCTGCTCTTTGCTGTGACGGACAAGCGCTGCAGCTTCAAGATAGTTTTGAGGAAGAAAGGTTACAGGAAAAGTTACCAAAACAAAGTTACCAAGAAGTTACTGAAACAGATACGCTTTAATGAGAGTCCTACTCAAATCCCACATCGTGCCATTTTGCATGTGGCTGTGTTTGTAATGATTGATGCTTTCTTGTATTCCACTTGGGCTTTCAAAACCAATTTGAAATGGTTTGGGTTTGGTGTGTTGTGATGTTTATTTGTCAAGCTACTGCTCTCTGTAAATATACAAGCAGATCTCGTTGCTTACACTGCAGCAGCTGAGGCCTGCGTGGTGGGTGGATGTTCACACACTTCTTACTGTGATCAAGAAATTGTTTTCTGTAGGATCCTGTTACTGTTGATGTGATATGCCTGGGAGTTTGAGCAGACGTGCTTAACGGTCTTCGTAGTGATGTTAAATAGGGAATTGGCTTATATTTGCTACAGAACAGTCCATGCTATTATTTAATCCCAGCCGAAAGGAATCAGGATTTTGCAGGATGGGGAAAAGGGGAGTGGCAGAGAAGGATTTTTGGGGGGATTTTTGTTGGTGTTATGCTCAGCATACTTCCTTTAGAATATTTAGCACAAAAAGCTTTCATTTGCAGATCATCTATGTTTAGTCCCTAGGAGAAGACGAGATCTTTTAGGCTGAATAATCCAGTTCGATTCTACACGTACATATTGAAATTTGAGACAGTGCCATGAAATCACAAAATTCCCTGTTACGGAAGATAGACCAGACACTCTGTGCCAGGTGTATGTGAATCTCATACTGACTAGTAACATGTTTATCTCTGGCTTTCCATCCGTTTACTGCATGTCCGTGTTGGTCCCTAGCTTTCCATTTTGAATGGTGTGTTTATTTTTCCTCTTCGGGAATTCAGAGTTCATCTTTCTTTTAAATGTGGTCTGGATCTGTTTTCCCTTCCATTATCTTTTGATGATGACTTTTGAACATTAACTGTTGAAAATATATGTGGCTTAGTAAATATACAGAATAATTGAATACTAAAAACTGGCAAGCTATAAGGAAAAATAAGCTGTCTGTGATGAAAAGCAGCCAACTATATGTAATTTTTTAATAGCGTAGTATAGAATTCTAGCTGAAAAGGCTCTGGGTAATACTTCAGCAGGTATCTTCAAAGCCAATGTTTTTCAGCTAGAAACGGCAGGATATTCAGCCTTTTATATTGCTGTTATATGGGCATGAGCCTGGTTATCTGGAAGTAAAAAAGCATGGAAGGTGTGAAACGGCCTAGACGGTTGGGAAACTAAATACAGCTACTCAGCCTGTGCTCCTTGCAAATTGTTAGATTGATATCCACGAGCGTACATCTGAGCCAGGATTGTATGCTGATGGGGAGGCTCCGGCTAGTTGGTTGGAAGGGAGGGGGAGGAACCTCCGGCAGTACCGCTGGGTCATCTAAAGCTGTTGACACCAGTTACTGATCTGGGGACAATAGGCATTGCTTGTGGAGCTGTCTTTTCCATTTCCAGCAGCTACTTTGGAGCCTTTGAGACCTAACAAACTCGTCACTGATGATTGACGATATACCTTAGGCTCTTACTGCAGCTCATTGCCTCAAGATTTTATTCTTTGGGCTTTGGAGAGAAGCGACTGCAGCTGCATCTCAGTCAGAAATATAAATTGGCGTGAGTGCTCAATCTGAGAGCATTTAGTGTCCATAGAAAACGGAAGTAATTAAACAGACGCATGATTTATTTGCTCCTGAGCTTACCAAAATGATGAAGCTTCGACTTTGCCAGAATATTTAGGGATACGTTCTTCAGTTTTCAAAATGGTTTTGGTTTTGGACAACTGAGTATCATATTGTGGTACGGTGAAAATGGTTTAACTCTTCAAAAAAATATCAAGGCCTGACCTCTTTTAGCTGGGGAAGGAGGTCTTGATTTGTTTTCTGGGGATGTAATACGTAGAGCACTGCTAACAGTTTTACTTTGTTTTCCTAAATAGTATGAAAAAGCTGAACGAAGGGAATAACTATCAGTTCCACAGCTAGCTTGCTTGCTTGCATGTTTGCAAGCAGTGCTGCTTATTATTTGGTCATGCGATAATATAAACAGCTCTGCAAAAATGTATCGGAAGAAGAGCTTCCTTTCCTAACAGCAGCTTCACTGACTTAAACCTGTCAAAATAATGTTAATAGCTGATTTAAGTTAATAAACCTGTAACTACTAATCATTCTGTCATTTTTTTAAACAGAGCAAACTCTTGCCCATAGCATAGGGACTAATGCCAGCTTGTTGAGTGTATTGATTTAGTAGCCTACAGTATTAATATGGATCAATGTTGTCTTAACCCAAGTTTTTCTTCTTCATAATAGCAGATGCTCACAGTTCTTTATCGTTATGGTGAATGTTTTGTAGTATTTATATTTGATGGCTTCTATTAATGTTCTAGAACTTTTGTGACTGAGAGTTGAACATGGGTTATTACTACTTGAGTACTACATGCAAGGAGAAAATAACTCTTTGAATGTATTCTTAAATCAGTCTGTCTCATTTCCCAGGTAACATGCATGTGTCACTGGCAGAGGCTCTGGAGGTTCGGGGAGGGCCGTTGCAAGAAGAGGAAATATGGGCTATTTTGAATCAAAGTGCTGAGAGCCTTCAAGAACTATTCAGAAAAGGTAAGCATTTTTAAAGACTGATATATACAGAACTGGAAACATCTTGGTTATGTTTTCGTGTCATATAAGTAAACTGCCTTGTTCTTTCTTGGCTCTAAACCCACATAATAACTTGCTCGGAGGTTATCGTTGGGTAAAGTGCCTAGCTGCACCCCAGCCCAAAGGATGTTTTCAGCCATCACTTCATCTTCCGTCAGGGCCCGCAGCACATTCCATTTCATCTGGTGAAAACTTCACTTTGGGAGGAAGCTACCACAGAGTCTTTGCGTTATTTTAGACTTATTGAAATGAGACTGAAAGGTAGAAAAAGTGATCTGAGACCATTGGAGTACTTTGGTCCTGAAGGGGGCATAGAAAGGGGTGCAGTACAGTGCAGTCATGACCAGTCTGCTCTGAAGAGATTCAGTCTCAAGGGAGGCAAAGGTGAGCCACTGAAAACTTGACCAGAGGACTAGGTATCATTCCCCAGAATGCAATTAGCAAGACATACATAGCTACTGAGAGGAGTGTGGTGGCTTGTTGTACTTCAAAGGACTAGAAGTAAGTATCTCTTCTCCCCCATCCTCCCAACTTAGTAGTCTCTAAGTTAGGCATCTGCAATATTGCTAATAATCATGTGTTTTAGCACGAGGTCTAAGTATGGAACCCTTCCTCTTCCTTATGTTTTCCTTTCTTTGCTTTAAAATCTGCAAATCCTTAAGCCCCTTCCCCCCCTTTTTGGCTTTTTACTGCAATAAAAGCTTCACTCAAATACTGAACTTTGGTGACATCTTTAACCTGGCCTCAGACAGAGTCTATGTTCCCCTGATGCATCTTAGTATTTCAGCAAATTTATGGGGGTCATCTCCTTAAACCTAAACATGCATGTGTAAGCTTATTCAGTTTTATTCAGGAAAAATCAAAAACTTCCACTTTGAAAATAGCCATTGTTTTGCCACATTACTATGAAAGGAGCACATCTTCATTATTGAGGGCAAAATCTATTGTATTTTTTGCGTGCGTTTGGCTCAGAATTTAAGTTGTTTTGGGGTTGGTTTTCTTTTTTAAGATTAGGTCTGTCTTGTACATTGCACATCCTCTGAAAGTGGTGTCTGTTGGATACTTCACAAAGACTCCAAAGCAGGCAGATGTGGGCAGAAACTGCCATACGGAGTTTGATTTCTGATCAAGCTTGACTTAAATATGAAATTTTATCAACATCTCCAAAATATTTTTTGGTAGGCAAATCATGGGTAGTTTTGGTATCCCATACAAATTTCCTCTTTACCAGTGAGCTCACAGCCCATGCGTGGCAAGAAGCGTTCCCTATTGGGAATGCTGAGTTTATTGTTGCAATTTGACCGACTGTCCTGTCCCTCTGCTTATTGTATTCAAGAAAGGGAAGGGTGACATCTTCTTTCCTCTCTCTTTCTCTCTTTGTTGTCTCTCAGAGAAAATCAGAGGAATGATTTATTTTTTTTATAAGAGGGCAGGTTGTTGAGACCAAGTGAGACCTTGAATAAAGAGAGATCTTGAACGATTAGAGGTTTACTCTTGTACACTTTACAGGAATCAACACGTTGAGCTCCATTTTGAAATCCATCTGAAAGATCACAGTAGCATGAGTGTAGTAGTGAAACCACTGAAGACATTGTCCTAGGTCTAAAATCTGTTCAAGAAGGAAGTCTCCGCTGAAAATAAGAGCTCACCCTTTCTTTGCCTAAGAGTAGTGCAGAAAAGAGTTACCGTAATTACTATGAAGGCTACATGCAAGCGTTGAGAATGAGAACAGAGTCAGCCCTCCTTCAGAGGGACGAGTGCTGAAAGATGAGAGCACAAAATGGAAATCTGCCCCAGGACTTCTGGTAGGTGCTTTTAAGGCAGGGGAATGTTTGCCAGCCAAGACCGGCTAAGGTGGCAGAAGCTTCTGGTCTTACTTCCTATCAGTGAAGACCAAAACACAAATTCAGATAAAATCAGTGCCAGAAGAATCTGTCTCTTCTTGGAGATGAAGCTGTTTTATTGAGTTGTTCTTCTGCTAGTTCAGCAAAGTATTTTCAGTTGCATGCTATTAATTAACCTGGGATATAGCCCTGTGGTAAAATGCACTTCAAGAGACACCCAAATGAAAGAGCTTTACTGTGTAGCTAAGGTTGACAAAGGCAATCTAATTCCTCCCAGCAAGATCCGGATAACCAGACAGTCTTTAATGAAGATTTGGCTTCACTAAGGAAACAATCTAGAAACCTTTTTTGGTCATCTTGAATATCAGTTTCTGTGCTGGCTAGTGAAGATGCGTTGCAGAGATGCAGGAACAGAGAACGCAGAGGTTCCTGTAGGCTTGTCTGACTCAATTTTGTTCTTTATTTGTGGAGGAGTTGTAGCAAACGGGGGATCCTAGAGAAATCCTGTTTGCCTTGGTCAAATTCCAGACCTAGCATACAGCGTGGAAGAGCTATTCTGTGGCAGAGGGTGAGGTTCCAAAATTTTTCAGGACTGACCAATTTTTCCTGGGCAGAGGGCAACGAGGCAAGCTTTTAGTTTCTGTAAGTTCACAGCATGCTCAGCTCTGCCCAGTCTCAGAGGTGCTCTTTTCTTCCTCCTTGTATAGCTCTGGAGTCCCTGAACATGTTGTTCTGTAACAAAATCGAAGCTTTGATGATCATTTTCTATAATAAGTTTCTTAAATAAAAAAGTAAAGTAAGGTATATTGTTCAACAGTCTGTAGTCCAACTGTTTTGAAATGAGGGGGATAAAAAGGCCATGGAAATCGTCAACTCTTAAATGGCCATCTGTTGGCAACCTCCCCGCACCAGCCCAGCAACCACGCACAGCTGAAGGAATTACCAGCCCAAGTAACCATTTATTTATTTATGTAATCCTGGTAGCGTTTTGGTAGTCTGTTTGAAGTTGAGAATCTTTGCTGTTACTCCATCAGCCGAGAATGTGTTCTTCAATTAATTTATTACTTAACCTAGTTTCAGGAGATTAGGGGAAAAAAGCCCAAAACAAGCTTCTGTTACAGATTTGATCACTTCTTGATTTAAACAAATTCTGCATGTCTTTTAGTGAGTCTATCTTCTTATCCATCAAAGCACTGAATAAAAGCACAGAATGAAAATCCATGTCTTAGGTGATTAATCACATATCATACCATGTCAAATTCAGACACTGATAGAGAAATGTGCGTATTTTTATGCCTGTTTGTATTTACAGTTCTAACAGGTGTTGAACTCTTCGGAAGTATTTTACAATTGATTTCAATCATTATAAGCAATGAAAGATTAGATTGAAATGCCCAGTTGCTAATCACTGATTTAGAAGTAGCTGTCTTGTCAGCATATTATAAGCTGTTAAATGGAGGAGAAGGACAATCTAGTACTCAGCTGCGGATCTGACATCAGTTGTACCGGTGATGTTGAGATTAATCTGGAGATTTGAAAAGGCCGATACCAGACCTGCCCTTCTCTTACATCTGCTTAATTAACTGCAATAACTATTTTGTTGTTGAGAGGGGTGTATCAGCTGTTTCAGACATGCTGTATCTTGTTCTCAGTACTCCGTGAGGTCAAAGGAACAGGTCTTTGAAGTGAAGTATCTCAAATGTGAGCATATAAGCGCGAGGAGCATGCTGTGCTCTTTGCTGCTGAGAATCATAAACCAGGCGTGCCTCTAATTTGGTAGGTTTAAGTGAAAAAGGTTTATCAAAACTTGAAAGTGGGAAAGACTTTGTATGTCACTTAGGCCACTCCTATGCTAAAGTGTGTATTGTGGATTCTGAAAATAGTTGGACCTTATGTTTCAAGACATGTGTTTAAAGGGAGGGGGAAGAGAAGGGGAAAAACCGAGTCTGAATATAGAAAGGCAGGTTGAGCAAAGAAAGAGAGACTTCACAAATTGACTGTCGTGCAAATTTGTATATGGGAAATGATTTATGTAAAGTGGTATCATCTGAAAGTGGATGGGAAGAAGGACAATTGTGGTTTTGGGGGACCTGTAAATCTTGTCGGCAGTCATACTATTACATCTGCTTAGCTTGGGTAAGTATAATGAAAAGAAGGAAGGCGAAGTGTGAAATGCGTTGATGGGAACTCGTGGTGGGTCCCGAGTAGTCACAGACCTAGTTGGGATGGAGGGGAAAATGGATTGTTTTGGTTGACAAGAGGGGGAAAAAAAAAAGTCCTCATTTTCCAACTACTCCTTGCTGACAGGTATGAAATGATTGGTGTTTTTTCCCTTTACCAATAACTGTTGAGGAATGATTTATTTTTTTTTTTCCCCCACCTTCTGGTAACATTTGATCTTTTGGTTGCCAAGAAGGAAAGAGATCAGGCTTTTGTGGGTTTTGGTGGTGGTTTTTTTTTTATTATTTTTATTAAAAAAAAAAAAAAACAAAAACAACCAACCTGCCCCTCCAAATGAGGCTTGGATACTACTTGTGCTCTTCCCCGAACACTCTGCTGGATATGGTCAAGGTAACAATAAAATGTAGTGTTATGCTGGCCGGGGAGCATCTCAGGAACCGCATAGGTGATCTCAGAAACTAATTGTTCACCCCGTTTCTTGCTCCAGTATTCTCAGGAAAGAGTACATTTCAGTTAGCCTCTCAGGGTTTCTCCCTGTGCTGCTGGTTTCCAGGTGGTTCAACATCACATCGGCGCTCTCTGCTCAGTCCCATCCCTCTGTGGCCAAGGGAGAGGGAGCAGAAGCGCTGCAACGCGGCTTCCCCTGCACACCAGGCGTGCGGGGACATGCTGCGCCAGCTCAAAGGAGTATAGAGACGCATCGGTGGTCATCGGTCGTGCCTCCAACCTGGCCTAAGCACAAAAATCTTCAGCTTCCTTTGCGCTAGGAGACATCGTACTTGTCTCAGTGAGGGCTACAGAGTGAAGCGAAGAGGAAGATGAGACGAGTATTGAAAACCTTGCGTATGTTTTGGGGTTGTTCTGTGCTTTTTTTAAGTTGTGTCTTTTGTGTACTGAATGAGCTGAAAAGTCCGTGGCTTCTGACCGTTTTTGCTAATGGCTGCGGCCTGAGAGAGAGGTGGGGAAAAAACAAAACTGAAGGAGCTGGAATAGTGTATGTAGTTTGGAAATTCAAAATTACCTGCCATCAATACTGTAAAATGGATCCATTTTACATTTCTACCTGAGCTTACAGTCTCTTATAGTGTGGTGGGGTTTTATTCATCTTTGCCTACTTGTATCCTGTTAAAAAAAATGCAAAGGACTGTTTTAAGTCTTTAGTTTGTTTGGCAGATGCTATGTAGCTGAAGATTATTTCAGTTTTCATTGCATTTAAAACCAGTTCACTCTCTCACTTTAAGTAAGACCACACTATTTATCTCTGTCTTGGCACTGCTTGATAAACTGTGCTCTCTCAAGTGTTTTGTTACCAAGCTGCATAGTTCTGGAGTTAACTCAGAAGGCTGGCAGCTCTAGCGCGGTTGAAAACCCACTGGATAGAAAAATTGACCAGGAGCCATATCCTGAATTCCAGTGCTTTTAGAAAGAGGGGTTTGTATCTCTTTTCTTGTCATTTCCCCTGTATTTTGGGGAGTCTGTTTCCCTTACTGCTCTAGTAAATTCTTCTGAAAGCCAAAACAGAAGATGACATGAATATTATGACTGGAAACTATTTTCTGTTGTTTTCCTATGGTCCCTGGCTATTTGATGCACTGCATCTTTGTTACTTTTTTTTTGTCCCCCATGGTACAAACACGTGAAAGGGTAAGAGTAGAGTTACTTAAAAATATTTTTCTTCAGTTAAATCTGCATAGTAGGAGCTTTGAGACAGTTATTCTGGTTTGCGATGCATGCCTTAAGGAAGGAAATGGAGAATGAGTTGTTTTATTCTCATCCTCTGTAACGGTAGATTAGATTCCCAAAGTTGTGATGTAGGCAGTATGATCTGCTATATTAGTTAAAAGCTACTAAAAGAGGAAGCTAAAAAAATGTCAACAAAATGAGCAAAATCAGCTCTTTTTCTAAACTTGCAATTAATCACATTCATTGTACGTTGCTTCAGATCATGAAGATTGTTGAGTGTGGGCCGAAGTATTTACATGGATCAGTATGTTCAGCCTCTACATCTGTAGGGGACAAATGTGTGCTCCAAAGTTTGTTTAAATTAATATTGGGAAGGCTTCAGGCTAAATGTGGGGTTTTTTAATTGTTCTTAAAACTAAATTGTGTTTACATCTCATTAACTCTTGTTTCAGAATATTAAGAGTTTATATATATTTAAAGTCTTGTCATACAAAATGCTAAGCTAAGGATAAAGCCTCCACATTACTTAAGGTTCCTGAGTTGGGGCTTTTAAGCAGAAATCTTATAATATTTTTTAATGTGGTGGGTTTTTTTTTTATATCAGTGGTGTATACACACAGAACTAGTAAAAAATCCAGTAGTTACCTGCAGGGTTATTTTTGGAAGTTGATGGCCAACTAAGGTGGTCTTTCTAAAAATGCTTTGCTATATAAGGCAATATTTTCTTATGTACCTATAATAGGAAGGGTCTTTCCATCTTTCCATGTCTCTTGTTTAGCATCGGAACTTACTGCCCCAACAGTGAACAGCAGTTGTTCTCTTTTGTTTCAGAGGAAGTGGGGTTAGAGGTATAGTACAAAATGTCATCTCTTGGGGCTGGGAGGAACAGATCATGTTATTTTCATTCTTAATTAAAATTTTAGGTAATTCAGTTGATTGAAGTCCATTTCCACTACTTTTGCCATACGTGGTGTTTAAAGTTCATGCTGGGGGGGGGGTGGTGGTGGTGGTGGTGTTCTTCAGCTCATCTTATTTTTAAATTTATATATTTGATGGCTTTTTCACAATATGAGATATTTCTAAACTCCGGTTTTGAAGTTGGTCATGCTAAGAGAAGGTGTCTGTAGAGGTAATGTCGTTTGCTTCATGCCAAGGGTCTACACACTGTAGTGAAACCATGACCTTGGACAGGATTGATTATTTTTACTATCGCATCAAGCAGATGTTTTGTCATGGCCATGAAAAAGAGTGATTTTAGGCTTAAATGTTTTTGTAGCTAGGGGTTGATTGAGTTGCTGTAAGGAAGAGGGAAAATGTGTACTGCGGTGTGAGGAGTGGTAACTAACATCTGCATGAAATTTAGAATTTCGTCTCTTGACCGAATTTATATGATGTTGTTCAAGTAGCTCAGCAAATGCAGTTCTTTGGTTGTTAGTTGGCTTTTATTTTTTTATAACACCTTGATAAATTCAGTATTTGGCAGTATTTGAAGTCATACTGGAGGAAGTCTGGAAACACAAAGATACTTGTACAGCTTGTTTGTTGAGCCATATGTTCTATTTAGTTAAGCTTCTATTGACGTTGGTAGGTTTAAGTAACATATATTGTGTTGTCCCTTGCAATTTTACTTGCTGAAATAGGATAGGAAACCCCCTGAGATCCTACCTTCTGTGTATAAGAGAGATATCATCATGTATGTGTTTTGTATTTGGTATTTTTTAAGGTGTTTTGGAGGTTTTGGGCTTTTTTTTTTTTTTCTACGTGACACAGACCTCTGGTTTCCATGGGGAGCTCAGCAGTTCTGTGTGAGAGCTTAAATTGGTTTAGCCTAGATGATCAGAGATACCATCCAGCAATTACTTATTTCTTTTGGATGCAGGGGAGAAAGCCGGAGCAATGAAGTACACTGCCCTGAGGCAAGAAGACTGAGCCTCTCTTGTCTGTCATAAAAAGCAAAGCAGGGGGAAACCAGTTCTTCACTGTGAATCCTAAGCTTGTCCTACTGGCTTTCAGCAAAAAAACCTGGCATTTTAAAATCCATTAGAAAAACTATAACAAACTCCTTTGGTTCTCAGGGGATTAAACAACTTGAAATAACTACCTGAAGTAGACTCTGTAGGATCTTTCCATTTCTAGAATGTTTGTTGCCCGCAATGGTCTGTCTTCCTTTTTAAAGCAAAATTCTGCATTGTAATTTAAGGTATGTTGAAAAAATGTGTATGTTAGTCTTAGACTGAAAAATGAATTATTGGGTTCCCTACTGAATGATAGCTCTTGCACATATGGGTAGGAGGGGAGACTTTCTGAGCTTTGGGATCTGAAAGTTCAGAATGTTGTTCTGTATAATTGTACTACCAAGTTATTAATATAGTTTTGCTTTGGTACCATAGAATGTAGAAGCTAAGCAATTTCTTAGCTTCTTTTGGAGGAAGGGGAGTTGAAGAAATTGAAGGACTTACTTGGTAGATCCTTTTACATCTGATACCTGCAAGCAGTAATTTAATACAGATAATAGGAGATTAGAAATATTCTAGATTACAAGATAATTGAACAGGCTAGAATCAGCAATGTAGGAACATCTGAGCTGATAGGAGAGTGGAAAATGTTGTTAGTGGTGGAGCTGAAGGAGGAAATTATTATTCTGCTGTTGATGCTTACTGTGTAGAGGGAAAAGACTGACTTATCCTTCAAATGCGTGTCTCCTCAGATCTTTGATATATCATGTAGCAGAAAACAGAGCAACTGCCTCTTTGCCTATGGAAAAATAGCAGTTAGCTTTTATTTTTACTTAGCTAAAAGCTTATGCCTCCTTCAGTGAAACTGAGCAGACTTACTGTTTGAGGTATAGCAAAAAATATTTTGTCTCAAGGAAATGGGCTCTCTTTTTCCTGCCTTAGTTAACTTTTACTTTCAAGGTAGATTTTGGGATTTAACACCTTCCCCTGTGCGTGCAGCCTGTTTCCTCCCTCCCCCCTTTTTATTTTTTTCTGTAGGTCTGTGGCCCGAAGTTTGACAGCGGTATTATCAGACATCAAAAACCTAGCTGGCAAATTGCATATTCATGGTGTAGGAAGTATTCTCTGTCAGTTTTGGTTCTCCCATTTCAGTGCTTGTTTTGCTATTTTCAGGTATTATTCACAGGGTTTGAATGGGCGGTCTTACTAAGGTTTCAGGTTTATTCTTTGCCCACTTCCACTGCTGCCTAGAATTGTTCTTTTCTTTTTCACTTTTGAAATATCTTTTTGCTTTAGGGTAAAAAGGACTTCTGTGCCCCAAAACTTTTCCTTTCTGTCCAGTTCTATCAGCTACTCTACTAAGGAGTATTTCCTCTCCCTACTAACTTTGTCTTCTCTCTTCAGATCAGTGCTGCTGCAGCAGTGGTATATTAATGTAGCAGTTAACTCCACTCTCGTTGTAGGAATTAGCCTTAATGACACGTACACTACAAAATGTGATCATTTTATATGTCGACTGTAACATACATGAAATAACCTGAGGACAGGAGAGCCTGTGAGTGTTTTAGCAGGCTCTTTCTGAGCTTGCTGGTATGAATAATAGCAAAGAATAGTCAAAAAAGATAGGTGGTCAAAAAAGATAGGTGTTACTCCTTAGTGTGATTAAAATTGAGGTGGTGGTTGTGGTTATGAAGTACCACAGGTGGAGAAGGAAGCGTGAATCTATTCCATTAATAATATGTAGGCTGATATTAAATGTGTCTTCGAGCAAATAAAATAACATCAAGCAACGGCATCAAACAACATTGCTTTAATTTCAGGGTTTTTTTTTCCTTTCGAATACAGCTGATCCTACTGCTCTGGGATTCATCATTTCTCCGTGGTCTCTCCTGTTGCTTCCATCTGGCAGCGTATCATTTACTGACGAAAATGTCTCCCAACAAGACCTGCGAGCGTTCACAGCACCGGAGGTTCTGCAGAACCATTCTCTATCATCTCTGTCGGACGTTGAAAAGGTACGGTACCTCTTCCTTGGCAGACAGCTGTTGTCTTTTGCTGTTTATCCCTTCACAAAATAGCTTTAAGCTGTCCTTTTTGTCTCCCTGTGGTTCTTGATTTGTATGTGTAATTGTTGATTTCTTTTGTGAGAGGGGGAGGGATCCTCCTGCTTTGTTTTTGTCCATAAAAGTGGAGTAGTGATTATGGTTGCATGCGCTTCTTCAGAAGTGTCTGTGTGCAGGTCCCTGTCCTGACAGCTATACTTGGGCAATGGCTGCACAGAATAACTGACTGTCAAACTAGTAGTAAGCAACACTTTGCCTTCTTTTTCTAAAAGATTTCAGTGACATCAACAATTTTAATTTTTAAAATTTTTTTTGGCAAAATGCGTCTGAGAGGTAAGCAGAGGAATTACTCGAGCAATCCAGGGCTTCAAAAAATGGGATATTAGTACACTCATCTCAGAAGAAAATGTTTGTTTTAATTAACATAAGTAGTCCTCAGTTGTGTGCAAAACTGTTCCTTTCCACCTTCCTTCTTTAACTCTTCCCGAGGGTAGATGTTTGGGCAGGTGAGGTTTGTATCTGTGATCTCCTCCAGGTCATTGATACGCAGAGTCAAAATGACTAGCTTCTCAAATGTTTTCTTAACGATAATTTGTTGCAAATGGTAACGCTTTCCCCATTGACTTGGCCTAGTCAAAGATATTTAGAGGTGGGAGTAAGAAGGAAGCTGAGCTCTATTTCCATCTCCTTGGCTTCTCTGGGTCGATAATCCTTCTCTAAGGAAGCTAGCTGCAGCCAGTGTTGTCATCTGGGAACAATTAGGACATTTGGCAGTCTTTCTCCAGGAAGAATAGCAACGTGCTCTTACTTCAGAGGAAACCGGTATTGGCATCGATTGCTGTTGTGTGGGCAAGGACTATTAAAACATGTTTTTCTGTGTTGAATACTTTGTGTTTGCAGCTTTTTTTTTTTCTTCTAAACCTCATATATACTCAGTTTTCTTTAGGACTATGTCACCGAGTACCTACTAAAAATCACTGTTTCCTCAGTTACTCGCAAGCCGTTTAGACATCCTTCTTGCCCTGCAGGATAGTCAAAATTAATGGTATGAGAAAACACATATATAATTTTCTCTATGACAAAACTATAAGCAGTTAGCAACCTAGGTTGAAAGTTTTAATAGAGAAGTAAAAACACTGACATCAATGCAGATTTGGGATCAGTTATGTAGGATGCAGCTGCCGAGCTCTGTAGGCATACTGTTGGAATTGTTTATTTTCTTTCAAGAGAGACAACACTGTTGAAGACAGTAACGTTACCTCTAGTGCCAACTCTGAAGTTAATATACAAAACAGGCCTTTAAAAATGCCAGAAAAAAGTTCTGAAATGAGATGTTTGTGACCTTCATCAGAGCCGATTGCATTCTTGGTTCTGTGGCAGTATTCATTCAGTACATTACTGAGAGAACTGTTGCTATTAAAAGCTGTGCTCTGGTGTTTCTCTATCTTAATCTTTAGGAAGGAAATACTCGGAGGGACCACTGTGACCTGTGAATTCCAGCACAGAGCATATCAATAGGCGATGACCACATACTGGCATTCTGCAATACGCAGCGCTGATTAATGCTCTCCGATTATGGCTGTGTGAATTTATTTCATGATACCAGTGTAACCTTGCCTGCTGGAAGGTGATGACAAAATTGAGGCTCTAGGCTGCAGCAGCTGTGTTGCTGTTTCCATTGGGAAACAATTGGATGTGGAAATAGACAAGTTTTGGCTTTACATAAGCAAATTATTCATACAGTCACATATAAACTAAATAAAACCCTTTAGCTTGCGGTATTCAGCTTTAGCATTAGGTTGAAGCTTCAGGCTTTGGGCTTGAGATGAAGTAACCTGTTCTGTGTTTGAACTCTTATTTGATTTCTGCGTGTGTTTTGCACACACTGGGGGGAAAAAAGTAACTGTTCTGATAGACTGGGATGGTACAAAAACATTTGAAGAAAACTTGCTGCTACCATTCTTGTTCTCAGTTTAAAGCCTTTTGGTAAATCACACAGCTGTTCTCCCAGTGGGGTAGTCACGTCAGCGAAGGACACCCGTAAGCTGAAGGTGGGATCTGCGAGTTACTCATCCTGCATTCGCTCATGCGAGACCCTCCAGTTGAATTCTTAGAAATGTCCCATTGTGTACAAAGAATTGAAGTCTTTTTGTGATGGCAATGGTATATACCAGTACATGTAAAAATAATCTTTGATAATGCATCAGGAGAAAAAAAAGACCCGAGTATCTGTAATGCTGGTCTATAATGCCCCGGTTGGGAACTACACACACGGTATAGTACATTTGTGTGAAATGCGGCAAACATATCAGTCCTCTTGGGTTTATTTGTGTACTTGCTTATATGGAAGGAGAAAGCTACCTCTAACACAGCTTTGTACAAAAACTTTGTCCTATTATGGCTTTATTAGTCGAATAGCTTACATGTGCATCCTTCTTTTTTTGACTGTTTTACTTCACGTTTGTATTGAACTGCGTATTGGATGATACACTAGTTATTTGTCTTGATGTGTCGACTTCATGTCTCTTAGATCTTGCTTTGCACATGCTGACTGCAGTAACTTTTAACATATTTAATTTTTTTGTTGGTGTTTTTTTTTTATTCTGTCACAACTTGCTGTAGTTCACTGAATTAATTTACTGGAAATCTTTGGTGTTTTTCCTTTTTGGTGGTTGTCCTGAAAACGGACCGTGTCTGAAAGCTGCTGAAGGCAGAAAACCATCTTGTTTCTTAAGGCCTTGTAACAGAGAGTGACGGGGTTGCATTCGTCTCTTGAGTTATGACTTCACTTGCTAACACAACGTAGTAGTGTATTCAAGGATAAATATTAGAAGAAATGATAGCCGGTCAATGAATACCTCTTGGATTCCCAGACACCCAGTCAATTTGAATACAAAAGAAGTCTGAGGTAACTGCAAACTTATTGGAAATAGAGTAAGCAAACCGTTCAAAATTATAATGAAAGAGTAATTTGGGAAATGAATTTGATGTTGATTTGTATATTGTGGAAAATATTAGAAGTAACGTGACATAAAAATGAACTAGAATTTTTGAATAAATGCTTTCATTTTTAAAAGGTGCACGTTATGTGCCTCTAAATCAAAGGTTACCTCATCTGGGGAGAGAGAAGGGTATTTTAAATATGAGTGCTTATTAGGTGGTATTGTACAAAAACACTTATGAGTTCCTGATCATTTCAAATTAGGAAAATTCTTGGGTTTTTACAACACAGGTTTCCAACGGATGGTTTTCGCCTAGTTTTTATGCAGGAATTACCTCTTATGTAAAGAACTTGACGTAATGCTGCACAAACCTCAAGCAGGGATGATCTTCTAAACAGACTGTTGTGGGATTTCTTTTTTTTTTCTTTTGTTTTTCCCCCCTCCTGACTATCTGACACAACCTAAAGCTGTCAAACTATAATAAGCAGTTAGAAATTCATAAGGGGAACTGTCAAACACCAGTTGAGCAGCAATATGACTATTGATCTGATTTTTTGAAGTTAAGGTGTATGAAGTAGGAGTTGCAGGATATGCATGCAGGCGTTACGTTAAAATTGAAAAATGAGTTTAACTGATATGTAGTGGATACGTTTTGTTTTCTATGTAGTAGTGGCTTGCAAGTAACATTGAAAAGCTGTACTTGGAAAACCTCCTTGAATTAATACAAAGCTTGAAATACCATTGATGGATTTGATGGAGTACCGCATCACCAACTGTTTCACTTTTATTTTGAAAGCTGTTTTCAGATAGATTAGTAGGGTAGCACGTTTTAATTTAGAGGTCGGGTTGCATGGTTGTACAATAATATTTTTGTTGAGGATGATGCACTTTGTGGGTTTGGAAATATCACAGAATCATTAAGGTTGGAAAAGACCTCTTCCGTTATGTTGAATATGAATAATAGATTAAGGTGACTGCTTGATGTTGATACTCTTATGTTCGTTCCTTTTTTTCCTTTGTTCCCAATCTTGGGGATCTCTTACAGTAGTAGCCCACTGTTTGAGTCCTGCTAAGGTCTGCTTTGCCTTCAGATCCTTGGACACAACCATGCAGACTGTACCGCACAGCAGGCTGATTGCATGGATTACATGTGCTTCTGGCTTCCCTGTGAGATGAAAGCTTAAAATAGAGGCAGTGGTTAGATGCAGTACGTTTTGTAGCAGTAGGATTTGCTTCTCTGACCCCCATGGCAAAGGAGAAGAACAATTTGAAAGACAACCGAGCTTAAATACCAGGAATATATATGGGCAAAATGATGTTAAGTTAGTTGCTCTACTTTAAAGTTCTGCTTTGCATTTCCAGCCCTGTTCAAGGAGTTGACAAATGTCTTGTGTCTTATGACAGGTCCATATTTATTCTCTCGGTATGGCACTCTTTTGGGGAGCTGACCATGAAGTTCCTCAAAGTCAGGTAAGTTTAGATTTGGTTTTGTTTAACGTTGTAACTTCAGACTTGATAGTTTGGCTGAATCGGCATTTGGGTTAACATGGCAGGGTGTCATAACGAGACACTGAAGAGTAAGATTTGTTTTTTTCCTGTACTTCGAGCTTTTTCCTGTGGAGTGTGTGAGGGTGGTGGTGGTGTTGTCTTGCAGAAGGAAGGTGCTGATACTACATTTCTGTTAGTTTCCATGAAGATATATCTGGGCTAGTCTATCCTGTAGTGTCACAGGCTGAAAGACAACACTTTAAGCTGCTGACAAAGGAGAAAATTATTTGTTTTGGTTTAGGCTTAGATAAAAACAAATATTTAAATAACACTGTTGCTTTACTCATAATAAAGCAACTTGTTCTCTATGCTGCCGTAACTTCTGTGAGTCTGGACTTGGCACATAGAGATACTTAGGTTACACAATGGCCAAGAAAGGGTATGAATTGTTTGGAACAGGGAGTAGACTCCCACAATTGACTTGTCAGTCAATGCAGACACAGTTGCAGACTGCTTAGAGACGAGGGTTATTGCTCAATCGAGTTTTTTCACACACCCAGCAGAACTCCTAGACTGTCTTCTTAAAACTGGCTGAAGATAATGTGATTCATCATCTTCCTGGGTGCTCCTTCCCCGCTCCCAATTAAGCTTTTAGAAGTCAATATCTTAAAGGGTGAAAATTAGATTAAATGCATCCAAAAAAGCATTTAATGATGGACTTGCAGTTGCGGGATTTGGCAGAGCATTGTGTGGCTCAGAGATAAGCTATTTCTGTTTCATGTTTGGGTTCAGTCCTACTAGTTGGTGTTATGTGCAAGGGTAAGAAAGGAAATTTTGAAAGGCTCTTTGGCAATTTAAGTGTTCAGTTCCTAATGTTTTCTTTAACAGAGTGGTAGTTGGGTTCTCGATTGTACTGATTTGGATGTAGCTGCCTGAATGCAAAAGTCAGGAAATCTGAAGCTATGACTGTTTTAGGGATATTTATTTGTAATGCCTACTGTGCCTGTCCCAAAAGCCCCAGTATTTTCTTAGAGAGCTATCCCCTTTCTTTGCTCTCCTGTCTTATAGGAGATGAAAGGAACAGTGTTCAGCAGTAGTAGGAGAGTGACCCGAGGTAGGTGTTGAGCAGAAAGTAGGCATGAATTTTAGGCCCCTTTTTCCTTTGTTTCTTCCTTCGGTATTCAATTGTAGCAACAGTTTCACGGTAATGCAGTCAGAAGGAGTGCTCTGCCTTTTGATGTAGCAATATTTTTTCTAAAGACAGTGTGGTGAGGTGTGCCTGGAAAGAAAGGGGGAGCAGAAGTCCAGAATTTGCCTTTGGGATGTTCTCATGCGGTGCCTCTGCCCTGTGGAGTTAGTGGAGGCAAAAGGACAGTCTGTTTATGGCATTACTTTTAAGTGTTAATTTGCATGTATGGCTTTTCCCATTTTTTTTAAATTTTTTTTCTTCCATATTTGCCTGCCTATGTTGGTTAACGAGCTGCTTCTCTGCTGGGAGTGTGGTTGAATACAAGACTGATTTTACAATTAGTTGGAAGTGCTACGCAGATAGATGGGAAAAGACTATGTTAATTAAATCAGGGTGGTCCAGAATACTTTTTTCTTTTTTTTATGGTACAGTTTAAGAGTACTAATACAGGGAAGATTGGAAGACTGTAAAGGTTTGAAGTGCTCTGTGATGCAAAAAGCATGACAATGCTTGTACTTTGTGGGTAACCACCCACTTTGGGAGAGTTGCAGATCAGAACGCTCAAGTCCCAAGTGCCTGCGGCATCTGAGAACAAGTGTTATCGCTGACTATTGCATACCCTGAGGAGTGATATTCCACGTACAGTGTGCTGGATTAACTGAATGGGTAGAGGAGAATTAAAGCTAGATTGTTCTTAACCGTATGGGTGTTGTCCTGCAACTATGAAGCTCTGCTTCCTTAACCAGTGGCTTTGCTGTTTTATTCCTTCCTTTTTTGTTGATATTTGATGTCACTGGACTTTGGAAATGCTAACACAGCTGCTGCAAAATATTGGTGAGGTGAGGAACTGTAGAAAATGAATGGAGCGGACAGAGGGTGACAAAATTATTGCAGTGAGGATTGATTTTTATGCTTGTGACCAGCGGAATGCTCAAAACCAAAGAAGAAAACTTCCTCTGAACCTTTTCACTAGTCATTAAGCCCTTGAGAAAGGAAAGCGTTGGTGTCCTGACCTTGCAGATCCGGCGGCTCGTTTGAACCAGATTGTTGTAGAGTAGGACTCGAATCTAGATGCTGAATGCCTGTCCCCTGATCTACAAACTGGCACTCGGATTGCGTAGGCAATGAGTCTTGTGAATAGTTATTTTACTGTGTTGAATGTCTTGTTTCTGTGTGTACCACAAGTCACTATTAAAACTCATTCTCCTGTCCCTTCTGGTTTTGTTTCTCACTAGCCTATCAAACTTGGAGATCATCTCAACAGCATACTCCTCGGCATGTGCGAAGATGTCATTTACGCCCGTGTATCTGTACGGACTGTTCTGGATGCTTGCAGTGCCCACATAAGGAACAGTAACTGTGCCCCTTCTTTTTCATATGTGAAACAGTTGGTCAGACTGGTTCTGGGAAGCCTGTCTGGGGTAAGTCTGTGTCAGCGTTTGAGGAATAATAGAGACGAGCAGGAAGAGAGCAAAGGTGCTAATTCAGAGCCACTCTGCAGTCGTTCTTCCTCTTGTTTTACTCTGTTGTGATTTTGATAAGGGTGGGTGTTAAAAGGAGAGAATTGCTTCTCTCCCCTTGTAGCAGTTGGTGAGCTTGACAATTCCTCCTGGAATATGCATTCACGTCTGCGGTTTCTGAGGAAGATAATTTTGTGAACTGTTTGTCTTCATTGAAAGAAAAGTAGGGAAAAATGGGAGAATAAAAAAGATGATGAACTCTAGGGCAAGCCTTAGACTTATTGCTACTTGAAATGTTTCAGAAATGATTGCTGTGAATTCTCTTTTTTGAAGTTATGCTTGACTTTTGGAGAGTCGCTCATTAACAGGAAGAGGGACTTTTTAGGCGGTGTGCCAATTCTCTTGCACTCCTGCTCAGCTCTTGGATATGATAATTATGGAGGACGCTACTGTCTAATGATGACAAATGCGTTAAACTGTTGTCAGAAGTGAAAGAAACTACATGAACTCATCTTGCAAAGTTACTGTTCCTGATAGGCGACCTCTCCCTTCACCTAAACCATTACAACATAACTTCAGAATAGTTAAATAATTTCAAGGCTCTGAGTAGAAAGGAAGGCCGTAAATTGTCAATATTGTTAGATCGTTCTCTGGCCGATACTTCCTTTCCTTGTGTTCTGTTTATAATTATAACAAATGCCGAGTGGTTTATTATTGCTGGAATGCTATCCCATGATGGTCCTGAATTTTATCTGGTTTTGTATCATTGAAACTTCTTTTCTTTAATCTCATAGGGGTTATGCCAATGTAAAAATTGGCGTCTGGAGAGACAGCACTGTAATTGCAAGAAAAATGTTTGACCTGATAATGCTTCCTTTTTTAAAAAAAAATTGTTATGATCTAATTGTTAGATAGTTTCTTCATAAATCTGGTTTGGAAACGCTTGCACGAGGCGAGAGGTCCCTGCATTTGTCTAATATTTGGCAGCAGCTGATTATGACAGGCCTCCAGAAATAGTGCTGAGCCTGAGCTCCACAAAGCATTGTCTAGTCTGTGAGGTTATGTCTGTCAGTCCGGTGCTCCTCGCTGTAATGTCTGAAGTCTTGTGTAGTTGCCAAGTGGAGTTAGTCTGTGATTCAATGAAATAAAAGCCTACAAGGCCTTAATCAGTGAAGCTATTAAAATAAAGATGCAAACCTTAAACGGGGCCACGAGCTATAGAAACAGCTGCTGTGGAGAGTGAGTCATTAGTCTCCAAGTTCTTAATGGCCCTTTCTGCTTAGCAAATTTTCTGCTTTTCCTCATCTTGTTCTTGTCAGCAGGTTTTCGGAGGGAGCCTGAGGTTAGCGTGACAGACTAACCGAGACCGGCCTGCCAAAGACAGCAGTAGTGGTCCCAAATGCACGTACTGAAATCCAGTGGCGAGCTGAGTCCAGCAAGTGTGTTCCTGTCTCCTATACCATGTTGATAATGAAGGAGCGGGACTACTGGCGGTTATCCAGTGCTGAAGTTTTGCTAATCTTTTAGATTTCCTCTGCCAGTAACCTCTTTCACCTAATTCGTAACGCGTCCCTGCATTGGCTTTGCAAGAAGACAAGATCAAAATAGCCGAGTAGAACCGAGTGTTGACAGAACAACAACAGCATAGCTGTACTGCTGTGGTTTCGCCCACCTTAGCTAGCCATCCCTGCTGTTTTTAATGTTTACTGCTCTGTGTGTGTGCTGGAGTTTTTAAGTTAATAAGAAAAGCATACAAAATTGTTTTTTCAGAGCCATAGTGCAACTTGCTATTCTAAGATCAGCGTGCCTTCAATCTTGATCGGCCTTATCAAAGGCTAGAGAGGTCTTAGCTCTAGAACTGGTCATTTGGTGGTCTACGAAGCACAGCTGAGAGGAGGTCCCGTTTGGATGTTTTCACTTTCCATGTTAATATGCTTTGTAAAGGGTGGCACGGCACAAGACTGATTGAATCTGTGTAACGTTAATTAAGTTGCATTGTAACTGTGGTGGATAGAAGGCAGCTTGATTTCTCCTTCCCACCTCCCAGCTGAGCCACTGTTCAAGTTATGCCCATTCCCACCATATTAAAAGATGTCACTAAAGATTCTTTGCTGTAGCAAATAAGCTCTTCTTTGAATGATTGTATATGTGAAATAATTTTTTTTTTTTTAGGGAACTAGTGATTAAAAAAGAAAAGTCAAAAGTTAATGGGAGTGGTTAAGCCTGACACACGAAAGGAATGTGCCTGAGGGGCTAAAGAAGAGATTTCTCAGAAATGCATGAGATTTTACATGTGTAATAAGTCATGTGAGGTATCAGCCTAAAACTACTCGGTACAAGACAGTTCTTCCTGTTACACGGAAACCTCATCAGGCCAATCGCAAGTTCCAGTCATGTTGCAGCCATGGAACATAGTTTTCAAGCGTTGCTGTCTCTTCAGTTTGCTGTAGGGATGGAAAGCATTTAAGTTACACGCTTGTGAATGTAATTTACACTTAGTAGAAAAAAATAGACCAAATGTGTGGTAAAAATAATGCACAGATTATTCAAATGCGGATAATTCTAGGGGATGTTTTCACTGATGAAGCTTTTCTTTATGCAAAAAAGTTTGAACTTCCACTCTGAACTTAACTGTTTGGCACTGACTTACGTTGTGTATTTACATTACGGACACTTGTTTCACACTAATGTGAGCTCTTTCAATATTTGACTTTGTGTTACTGCCCATTTTGCAGATGGATCAGCTTTCTTGCAATGGAGATAGAAAATTGCAGCCAGATAGGAGCCAGGCTATTCGGGAGAGGCTGAGGGGAAAAGGACTTCCCACAGGTAAGTGCTTCATGGCAGTAAGGGTTATGGCACTAAATAAAGCCCTGCGGAAGACCAAGTTTGCGTAGATTTTGCGGCTAAAGAAACTGAATAGTGGAGGACTTGCTGAAATTCACAGAACTCTGATGGTTCAGTGTCTAGCTAAGTGTTGGTGATGGTGATGTGAGAATAGTTGTTTCAAGAAAATATGTGGCTTTTTCCGGCTCAGTCCTGATGGTAGGAACAGTTTTTAAAGGTTCTCAGCCAGAAGTTTTGTTTCTGGGGAAGGGGAAACTTCAGCGGAAGGTAGGTCAGCTAGAGGAAGAGAAAGCAGCTTTTCTTAGTTCCCTCTTTCCTGTGGACTCTGCTTTTTTTTCATAGCTGTAGTTGCACACAGCCTCTTTCCCTGCTTCCCAGGCAGCCCTGGACTCTTCTCTGCACACGAAGCTTTTTTCTGCCTCCCCTTTTGTCCTGAAGAGAGGTATTACATGTTCCATCCCCGTTCTGCTGTGCTTTGACAGTGTGAGGTGGACATGGAGGCCAGGTAGGGTTGTACTGTTGCTTCAGGGAAGTAAGGAAAGAGGAAACTTGGGGTGGGGGACGGACGGACAGGGAGGAGACAGACTGTTTCAGAGGCAGACTCTTGCTTTTGCCACTGTGGAGGAAAAGGGAGAAAGTGATGTAGGTTGACAGGTGATGCTGGCCGTGACTTCATTAGATGTCCTTTTTTAAGGTGAGTGGCAGCATCAGCTCTGTTCTAGGCTTCTCAGATAAGAGGATGTATTCTTCCAAAAGACTGGTCTTGTATTTTTCTGGAAGAATTGTGGGGCTGCTAGGAGCATTTTATAAGGCATCAGCTTGGACCACTCTAAGTCGTTGTGATGCAGGCAGTGAGATGCGATAATCAGCTGATACAATTCTTGCCTTGAAATGTTCATCTCTAAATGGAGTATCTCGGTGCAGAAATCAACATTGCCTGCAAATACTCAACACCGTAAGTGTTAGTGACACAGGGTTTTCATCCTCTTCACGTTATCTCTCTGCCTATTTACCACCAGTAAGCTTGGAACAAAGTTACGTTGTTGATGTGCTTGAGTTGCTCCTCTATTTTTTAGTTCTGTGTTAAGCAACAGCGCAGTGAACTGCAGGAACCGGAATAATCCATGTTGTCGTCAGTGGCAATGGAAACTGCCAAAGTTAGACATGAGTCTGGCAAGGCACTGGTGGTCTTCCTTTATTGATTCCTTTGAGATGAGTCCTAGATTAGGCTACTTTTTGATAGAAAAACCTTATGCCAGTTGTTGCCAGCCCTTCCAGTACAGCACTGTGTGTTTAGGAGCAGTTTCTGGTACAAGCCGTCTCTTCATTTTCTGGCACAAACGCACTGTTCTGACTGCTTTCTCAGGGGCTTCATTTTCTTATTGGCTTTTTTTTCTTCTTCTTCTTTTCCAGAATATTTTTGTAGCAAGATCTGTAAGAATACAGGGTCTGGGACTCGATCAACTAGTTGACTGGATTTTTAAACCATGTAATGCCTTTCTCTTCTGAACTGCTTAAGCTCTTTCTTAAAATGAATTCTTTCCCTGATTCCCACCAGTTTTATAAGGGTTGTACCAGAATCTTATTGTTCTGATTGTTAAACTGTTAGTTTATGTTTTAACCTTATTCTTCCCAGTTTCTGGTGTTGTCATAGTCACAGTTTCTTTATACACCTTTGTTCTTTTGCCAGTACTAACCTATTCCATATTCCTCACCTTTTTGGGGTTGTTTTTTTTGGTTTGTTTGGGGTTTTCTTTGGGGGGAGGGGGTTGTTGGTTGTTTTGGGTTTTTTTAAGAACTTTACTTTAGCATACTACCATTTAGCTACTACCTCAGACTTTGCCATTTCCGTACCCTCTTTCCATTGTCTATTCTGCTTTTTATTCTGTGATCATCATAAACTGCATGTTTTGATAGCGGTCAAAATGTTTGTTAAGTTTTGGAGACATAGCAAGATTGTCTTTAAACTCTGTTCTCACTGCATTAGTGACCCTGTTTATTCTTCTATTTCTTGTTTCCAGTTTTGTTTTCACTAATACAGCTGAACAGTATTTTGCTGGTTTGCTTTTCATTTTGTTAGAAAATCGTTAACTTCTGTTTTTTAAATGTTTGTGTGGTTTGAGCGGGTTTTTTTTCTCATTTGTTTTCCTACCTACGACTTTGTTTAAGCTTTTTAGCAGATGTCCCCTCCTGCCCCGAAGTGATGTTTGTCCCCAAAGTCTTAAGCATTCTGCTAAATTTTGGAGATAGATGTAGTAGCTCCAGCCAGTATCTCCATGGCTTTCTGTCTCAGTACTAGCGTGAATAACATCCCTGTAATGTCTGAAACTTTCTCTGAGGACTCTGCCTTTAACTTAAAGGATGTAGAATAGATGATCTAATTGCTGTTTATCTACTGTGTCCTCTGACTTGAAAAAAAAGTCATGGCTAGAATATTCTTTCCTCTTACCCTAGCTTTGTTTGAATCGCTTAGTATGTATGACTTTGCTTCTGAGATGGTTGAGAGGTGTTGCTTTTTACGTTAATTACTGAAAAGTTCGGTTAGGGTGCAGTGTCTGAATCTCTGAAGGGCTGTGGAGCTGAACGTTTGTCTCGCTGCTGTGTGCTCACTTGCCTTCCGGCTCTGCCTGGGATTTCCAGGGTGCCAAGCAGAACAGGTTCCCTGCAGTGTGTGCGCTTGTGAAATCGCTGGGTCGGGGAAGAACAACCAGCGTTAAGGGTTCTCTGAGACTGAGGAGTCCACTTGGCTCAGCTGCTATCGACCAGTAAATTCAACACAGGGTTTTAAGTGACCTCAGTCAAACCCACTTTTTGAAAGGTTTCTCTTTTTAGGGAACTTCACATTGTCTGAAGAGATCTAATTGTACATAATCTTTACTCAAATAATATTTGTGAAATGAGTCAACTTGATAACCTGCAGACTATAAAGTTGGCTGAATAGTCCTCGTCCTCTAACCCCCGTTTCTCTTGAGTTGATTGAAAGTGCATGCATGCGTAGAGCGTTACAGATAATGTGTGGCACCACAGGGCATGAATGTTTGTGCATCACTGTTCCAGTGCAAACGTTATTTCGTTTGTATCGCTCTAAGCGATTAATGAGATGCCCCAGAATACTTGATTTTTTCCTATTTTTGTCAAGATGAACTGTCAACCAGCAAAAATGTTTTTCAGTTACTGTGTGGGTTTTATGATGCTTTGGTGTTATGCTTCTTTCTTTCCCCTCTCCCTAGAAGTAGAAAATCTTTTTCATGTTTTCTGTTATTTAAGTCTTTGTTTTCAGAAAAGAAGATTAAATTGAAGTCAATCATTCCTTTATTTTTTTATGGTCTGCCTGTCCCACTTCCACTCAACCTGTTTCGATTCCTCTGTATCACATTCATTACCTGTGGAACTCTCGTTATTTTTCTCCTTTTCCCTAGAGGGTTTACAACCCTCTCAGCTTCCCCAAAACCTTTCCCAATTCTACTTCTGTTATCAGTCCCATTTCCTGGTGTGTCTTAATAGCACCATCTTCGATTTTAGATGCATTCCTTGATCTTCACTTGAGACCTCAGGGAATATAGAGTATCAGTAAAATACAAAACAGAACAAAACAACACCCCCCCCACCCTCAGCCAAACGGCTCTAGCTGTTTTCAGTTCCACTTGGCATGTATAGTGTGTTTGAAAGTTAGTGAGGACCCAGTGAAATGGGTGTCCGATATCAATGAGTGACAGCTCACACTCAATTCAGGGCAATTTAATGCTTGGTTATTTCTTTTTCTGTAAGGGTATGCTGGTTTGCTGGTGCAAATTCTGTCAATAACAGCACAGATCAGCTGCCCTGGGGGCATAGCTTTTAGATTTCTGGAAAAGTGAGCTGTGGAATGTAGTACTAATTATGCCGATGCTAATCTCATAGACCGAGGAGCCACAAGTAGAAGGCCAGATGAGGGTTTAAGAAAAATAGTAATGGTAAAAGAAAAAAAAGAAACGAAAAACCAACTCAGAAAAGCACAGTCCTTTGTTTCTTCGGTTGACGTTGTGCTGTTCTGCTGCTGTGTGTGGTTGAAACATACGCCTCTTATTCTGATGGCAAAACGGCAAACGCTTAGAAAGGTGGGAAGCTACCAGGCAGGATTATGATTCTGAGCGAACTGTCTTTCTAATAAGTTAGAAGTTATGTCAATCATCTTTTATCTAAATGTTTGGGTTTAACTTCCTCTGAGAAGACCTTCTGGGCCCAGTTTAGCACTGGGACAATGGGGGGCGGAGCGGGGCACACATAAGGGTGTGTCTAATTTTACCAGTCAATTTACCGGCATATTTAAGGAAGTAAGTACGGTGAGCAGACATCTTTCCTGGAAAGGACAGAAGGCTTGTCTGATACTCATTAAGGTGAAGTTCTGTTGAGTCATTGTGAAAATCTTAATGAGAATTTTCTATGCATAGAATAGCTGTCATATGGAGAAAAAAGCAGCATAGAGCTAAGGCATTCATAATGAACTTGAGAGTATCGGAATGTTATTATGAGTATCTAACTTAAGATAGCTGATAAATCCTGCTAAGTTCATGAATATAGAGATGGTTCAGCAAGAGAGATGTGCTCCTAGTTGGAGAGTAGCCAACTAATACCTTAGATACTTGCAGTCTTTGAAAAATCCTAAGATTTTTGCTTTAAGTCTTTGAAAGTCATTAATGTTAAGATGGGTTTTCCATACCGTGGTCATCCAAAATTATAATTGCCGGGGCTTTATTGTTGGCTTGGGACAAATGTTTTGAAATATTTTTCCCCTTCACGTGTTTAAATCGGATATTTTGCTCTCTTTATGTACCAAGGTTGGATATTTTCAGCTATTCATTTCTGTCTTTCTGTCTTGAAGGTAATTATTAAATTAATAAATAGCTTCATGTTAATATTTTCCCCAATTAAATTTACTTTTTGTCTCTTTCATGACTCACTTCCTGTGGCCATCTTGGTGAATGAGCTTTATGGCAGGGCTGACTGCCATAAATTCTAAATTAATATTACAGAATGTTTGCTTTTAGTCAAGTCATACTCAGAACACAGTATTTAGGAACTGACTTAGCCAGCAGAAATAGAAGTGGTGAAACCTGGTATGAATCATCTGAACCAATGAACACTATTTAAGTTTCGTGCTCAAAACACTTTAGACCTTAGGAGTCTTTACTTGAAGAATTATTTGTAGAAGTTGCTTGATAAAATTCTTTTGGTGTGGCAAGAGCGTAAGTAACTGTCCAACTCTTCTAAACATAAAGCAAGAATTAATTCACCATGTTATTCTTCGCCACAAACTATGGCACTCATCCTTCAAAAGGTTGCTTAGTCTATTTGAAGCCCAGTTGAAATCTCCGTAATTTGTACATGCCTGGCAGCCTGCTTCCCAGCCCTCTAGTAATTGCAGTCCTGCACCTTGTGTGTTTATTTACGAAGTTCCAACTTATGCTGATGATCTGTGAACACCGAGGACAGCCCTTTGCAGAGGTATTTTCATCTTTTAAAGAGATTTAGCTAATAGGTGTCTTGGCTTTGCTTTCCTACCACGAGGGTCTCTGATTTTTAACTCGACTTGTGCAATGTGATAGTCTGTCACAAGTTAACCTTTTATGTTACGATACTACAGTTGTATCCTGCAAAATTCCGACCTTCGTCTCTGCCAAAAGAATATATGCCACGTGAATAAAGGCTTGAAAGGGATTTAAAAGATCATTAAGGTTCACCTTAACTGTGTGTAACAGGAAATGATCGGAAATACTGAACAAAATTTTAGATGTTGATAACGCCCCTGTTTAATTAGACTATACGCGCTCTCGGGTGCAGCAAAAATGGTAGGTGGTGTAAACTGAGTAAAAGATTCTAAGGCTAAGTGAAGTTGCTTTAATTCTAACAAGAATTTCTAGTATTTAGTTATCATTCTCCAGAATATCAATTACTAATGTAGCTGCCCAGCAAAAACTCTCAGATAAAAGAAAGTGTACCCTTTTGCTTTTGATCCAGGGAAATGGATTGTGGGTTATGTTTTAGTTCCTGATCTGGGTGAAAATGCAGCTTTTAGTCTATAAAGAAATGGTTTATGGCGATGACCTCCACGTGTGAACTGAAACAGCTTCCTCATTTTCTTGCTAAATCCAAGCATACAGATTTAACTTATCAAAAAATACAGCACAAACTTAATTCTTTTGACTTAAAAATCTCTCATCTGGAAATACAGTCTTTTTTTTTTCCTTCTTTCTCCTGTCTCCTCAGTACTAGATAAAAAGAACTGAGTAGGTGGAGAATAACTTCCAGAGTTCAGCAAAACCAAATGGAAGCCAGATGAAGATTTCTTGTTCTTTCACGCTCCAGAAACCATGCCTGCTTTCTTCCAATAAGTGCTTCTGTTTGCATCTAGCAGTACTGGTGGTTGGTGTGGGTAGAGATCTTTTAAATTTAAGTATAGTTGCTACTGCTTTACTGAGCTTCCAACCTGGCAGTATTGGAAGTGCTGTCACAGCAGTGCTGAGGACAAACTCGGAACTCCGAAGACGAAACAAGAATGGACACAAAGATCAGTGAGGAAACCAAACCGGGGATGTCAAATGCTGTCTCGGTGCAGGAAAGCAGCTGTATCACTGAGCTGCTCCTGGGGTACGCAGAAATCCGGGAAGGGAAGAGCTGGGTGGCCCTTTTGCTTGCTTGGTTGAGACACGTACCAAAAAAAATTGGCTCATAAACCCGAGTGGGAAAGAGCAATGGTGCAGTTGTCTGTTCTGCAGAGGTGCCGAGGAAGGGAGGAGGTAGAATGGTGCATTTACAAAGTGCTACTTGGCAAGGTTCACTACCACCGTCCTGAACAAGATGCCTGGTTTCTGGAGCTATTTGTTTTTTTGATAGAGGAGCCATGTTGGTCCAAAGCAGAATTGTTCTGTGGGATTTATAGCTTGGCCGTTACTTACAGTGCTTTCAGCAGTCCTTGTGTCCAGCTCATCCAGCTCATTTCTTCCTTCACAAAGAACGCATTGTTTTAGGAGTACTTCCATCTGAAACTTGTTTTTTCTCAACAATTTAAAAACATAAAAAGGAGGCAGGAGGACTGCCATTCCTAGCAGTCAACCCACAGGCCACATCTGGCTCTGTTGTCTTCTGTTTGGCTCTTAGCCTGCCCCAAAGGGACTGCAAACCCAACTCCTCCATCAGCTACCCACTCATATTTGAGAAACTAACCGCATTGTCTTGGGATAAGGATTTTTCTGTCGTTCTGTTTTCTGCACAGAGATGGTGTGGGAGATGTTTTTTAAACTCCTGTATAATAATTTCCTCTTTTCTGACCTTCCGGTCTGGCAATGATGGTGTGTGCTTACATGCAGGCAATCTCTCCCTGTCCCCCCCCCAACCCCTGGCTCTTCCTTGCCCTGCCCCGTGTGTGTATGTTTGTATATATCCCGAAGCTTTGCTAAAATGGAGCTGAAAAAGGTACTCTGTTTTGTGCAAACAAAAGAAGGGGGCAATCAGAAAGATGTTAAAGAAACTTGAGCAGAGTTTGTTCACTAAAAACAGATACGGCATGTGATGGCACTGACCGTATTTGCACTTGAATAATATTTGATTAATTGCCTGTTGCGATCGAGCTGGTACACAAGTAATTGCAGACAGACTGAATTTAGTTAGGACCAGGTAACAACTCTTTTACTCAGAGGAAAATCAACTGGGTTACTGTCAGTGTGAGTAGAAGATAGTTTATGAATGACACTGGTGTCAAGGAGGGTGTAGTTGCATTCATAGCTGAAGACACCAAAGGAAGAAGGAAGCAGATCCATGGTCATTTAGCAGATGTAACGTCTGCCAGTTGAAGGTGCGTGGAAAACTAGATTTTCATTTTAGCACCACAAGGCAATTTTGTTGTGAACTCTTGGTGATTAATTTCTATTTTTACTGTATATATTCCCTCACTATATATTATACTTTGGAATCATGCAATTACTATAATTGCATTCAAATTATTTACAGTAATTATAAATAATTGCACTAATGTAACGTCAAGTAGAGGATAAACACCCAAGGGCGATACGTAAAATCAGGAACCCAGATACTACTCAGATGAGCTTGAAGAGGAGTTGAGTTCTGCAGAGAAGTAATTGGGGAAAGGGAAAGCACGCCTTTTGAAGTAACTTACATGCTGTAGTATCTTAATTGCTAATGGCTTGTCCTGTCACCATCACTGACAAGTAGGGAAGCATTTCTCTGTCCTGTTGCACTCTCGGGTAACTGAAGCATGGAGTAGCTCTGCGTGGACTCAGGTGAGCTACTTAATGTCTTTAGTGGAGCCAGGATACTTTGGATAGGTCTCCAGAGTTCCCATTACAAATAAAAGCCATTGTTTTTTTAAGGAAGGTCATAACATCCATTATAATTTAAAGACGTAAAAGTTCCATTATGCAGTCAGGTTCCTTTTGATCATTAGTTGGATCTTTATTCTTCATACATAATTTTTTTTCTGGCAGTTCTTCCCTTTGTTTTCCCACACATTTCGTCATAAAAGCTGGGGGAAAAAAGTTGATGGATATACTGCATATTGGCTTAATGAAATTAATGAAATTATGTATGCCATTCAACTGAAAATACATGTATTAAAGAAGGGCATATGACTCCAGTCTGCTCTGTTCTGGAGGTGTACTGTTAGCTGAAAGCTAGATAGGAGCCTTGTGCTGAAAGAGACTTACTGTTAAGACCCTGGATCTAAATAAAGCTGAAGTAGTGTGTTGAGGAAGTCCAGGGTAAAAAAGTGAAAATACCTTAACAGTTGATTTTTGTGACTTACAAAGGCTATAATAGTACTTAAAAAAAGTAAGGAGGGATGAGGACAGGTTAAAGTTATTAAAAATAGAAGAATTGGCCTGGACTGATTGCTGGTTGCCTAATCCAATTTTTTCACTGGTATCTGCAGTTGAGTTGCTTCTGTTCTGACAAGTCATGTCCTTTGCTCTCTGCTGCCAAGAGCAGCATGCACTCTTGGCTGGTATAAAGTATGGATCTGAAAGTTCTGTACTGCTGCTTTGTTTCGGTTTGCCTTCTCAGGGTGCCCCACTTGAGCAGGCGGTGCACCCCTTGCCTCTTCTTTACCTTTCTCCGAGGTTGATTCTTGAATAACTGATGTTGACACTGTGAGCCGGTTTGGGGAGAGCTTGTTGAAATGACGTTATGTGCAGAGGGATGGGTTTTGCAAAGGGGGGGAAGAAGAGCCAAGACTGGTGAAAAGCAAAAGTGGGAATGGGGAGGGTGATGAAGGAAAGATGAAAGATGTCCAAGAGAATTTGACAGTCGCAAGACTGAATGCTAAGGCCAGCTGTAGATTCCTTTTGGTACTATGTTAAAAACGCATGTTGGCTGCGTGGATATGAGCAAGACAGACCCGTAGACGTCTCCACTCAGCAGAGTGAAAGAGCAATGTGGAAGTGGAAGACCTCCTGCGCTGCTTCCTGATGGGACAGCTCATCTCCTGTCTCATCACACAGTTAGCTGAATGAGTGGCAAAGCTGTAGCGATGAGTACTTTCCCGGTCACTCCTGGTGAGATAGCATTCATGGCATTCACTTTTCCTCACGAGGAAGCCCGAGGTGGGTGGATGACTTGGGGAACAGAAAGCATCTCTTGCATGCCGAGGCAAGAAGCTTGTGTCTTGTGAGCCTCTGCATGAACTGGAAGCAGCTTCTGTTACATCTAGTCTGAATGCTACAAGTCCATGGAAACTACGGCTTTGGTGAGGAGGATGCTCCTTCCCCTCCAGCACTCTCCCACTGGCACCTGGGCTCTTTTGCTGCGGTTCTCACCCACGTTCAACAGATACGCTTATGTCGCCGGGTATGCTATGGTGAGGATACCCGCTGGTACTTAAAAGTACGTTGTGGCTCTTTTCACTGGATGTAATCCTGAAACAAGATAATGCTTCAACGTGCAGAGGCCTAACGATCTTTTGAACCAGGAATGTTCTTCTCAGTCATGACCGATGATGTACCAAGTAATCCTGAATTTACAGCCTCAGTAGTATATTGGAGTTACAGCTGTCTGTTTCTCCTGGTTTTTCTGCTTTGTTTGCCGTTGTTTTGTTCAGTGAGGTCTTGTGCGTATAAATACTTCCAGTGTTGAAGAGGTGTTGTGTTTTTTTGTTTTGGTTTTGGATTTTTTTTTTTTACATTTAAAAAAATACATGAAAACAGTGTGTAGAGGAGGTTGGTTTGGTTTTCTCTGTCTAAAATTATCTTGGAATTCTTGTTATTGGGGAGGATTCTCAGAGCTCCTTTTGATTTGCTTTTTTGGTGACCATCTTAGATACTGCAGTATTTTGGTTTTTATCTCTCTCACAAACGACTGAGTTAAAATCCTGTTTAGGAATGTGTGACCTTGATGCGCATGTACATGAATGTGGAGTATGCGTTTGCAGAATGGATATCATCCTGCTGCTTTAGATAGATAGTGGGAATGTCACGGTGAACGGCTATTTTTAAAAGGCTTCTTTGTGTCTGTGGGTATTGTATGTAATTCACTAGCCTTTTGAGGGATGTGTAGTCTGGGAATAAGACAATAACATAAGATTTACCTTACCACAAAAATAATTATGTTTACTTGAGTTTAGGATTAAAGCCATATTTGTAAAATACTAAGTGATGCGTCAGGTCCTTTCAGAAGATTAGTTTATTCTCATTGGCAAAGGTTTTTGTTTTATTCTCTTCGCTGGAACATGTGGGAACTGTGTAATTTCTTACAAGATGCTTTTTAGACAATCCGAACCCTAACGTTTTACCATGATGTATTTGTGTGTTCATAAGAAACAAGGAATTTCTTGGTCACATTTAGCTTTAGTCTTGCTTTTTTTTTTAAACACCTGTTGTTAGTTTAATATTGCAGAAATAAAAACTGCAAACTAACAGCCCCTCTTCAAGTAGGATGTCAGAGTTGAAAGGTGTAAAGCCATAAGCTTTTAAAGCATTTCTGAGTACAATTATGAGCGTCCTTAAAGCATTCTGTGAAACTCAATTCAAAAGGGTAATAGACTCTAGATGGAAGATCAGCAGGAGCCTACTGTGCAAGTGGGGCAGTTGATTCCGGTCGACTTTGGAAGAGCAGCAGGCAGCACTTCAGAGCCATCTTTGAGAGTAGTAGACCATCACTGGAGGCGTTCAAAAAAATGCGTAGACGTGGCACTTCGCGACATGGTTTAGTGGGCATGGTGGTGTTGGGTTAATGGTTGGACTTGATGATCTTACAGGTCTTTTCCAACCTTAGTGATTGTGTGATACAGCGCAGTAATTTACTTTGCTCACGACTGCTTTCTTTTGTGAGGATGTCTTCAAGGCTGCTGCTTCTTAAAAGATGTACATGGTCACATCCCAGTAGAGAGGGAGCTAGCTCTAGGATAAGTATCAATGCCATACTGACTCCCATCTGGTGAGCAGGCATTGCTTAGGCAACCCAATATTTTTAGTTGGGTTTTCTTGTCAAGGGTATCATGATGACGCTGAGATTGCAAAGATTATTATGAACATGAAGTCTAACCTTTCCAATCTGCAGCATACACTCTGCGTTAATATGGCAATGTACTTGGCCAGTTGGAGTTATGAGTAGATTACTGCCCGTGTGATATCTACAATAGACTTGGGAATTTCACAACTTCAATAATAATGCAGAAGCATTAAAAAATTTTAGTTTGCTAACAGAAAGTAAGTAGCAGTTGGGTAGTCTTTGATACTAGTTTTTCTCTGGGATGTTCCTCTTATAATGGTTATAATTCTTTTACTCTGATCTCGGGAAAGGTTAAGAACATGAAAGGTAAACTTGTAGGTCATCTCTTAATATTAAGAAATTTGATTGTGCTTACTGATGTTTGTGATTAGTTTTGTAAAATCGGGCTAATACTTTGAGAAAATTTTATGCCCGAGAGATACACGATCATCAAAACTTCTCGGTGACTACGATACCATATTCTTCAGAGAGCACATATGTCATTGATATTATTCCACCTCTGACAGTTTCTTTCATTCTGGAAGTAGTTTCACGGTAAAGGAGAGGGAGAAGAGAGAGTGTTCATTAGATGCTTTTATAACGAAACATGAAGCGTACAGGCTCGTAGAATCACTTTGATCTTAGAAGCTTTGTTGGTTTTGTTTTAGAGTATTCGTTATCTGGAGAGACTGTCATCGCCAAAAATAGTCGTTAAAGAAACATCCAGGATTTTTAAAATTCCTAACTACACAGTCATTCTTCTCTTACTACTGACACTACTGCAGGGCATCTGTAAATCTGTAGAACAAACCTGGACTTGTCATTAAAAATTGTAGGGGGTGTCTTGGGGTGTGAGAGGTGAGAGGAATGGCTGGTTTCAGACTGATCGTTAAACTACTTTTGGTGATAGTCCAGACTATTTTAAAAATAAAACTCATGAAAAAACAACTTTCAGCATGTAGGTGGCAGTATTTTTTTTTAATATTAATGCTGAATTATAGTAGGCCATAATTTTTTCTTGAGCCCTTCAGAAATAAAAGAAATGAAATGCCTGTCAGATATGAAGTAGTTGGAGTTCTGATTTTGCTGACTGAGGCAGCCCTTTAAGTAACCATCTCAACGTTTTGCATGGCAACATCAGTGCCAAAATGCGTGCTCAGTATACACTTTAACAGTAAGTAACTTGTGTTGCACTCTTGTCTATTAAGTACAAAATTACATAGATGAAATGTCTCCTTATTCCAGGAAAAACATTGGTGGTCGATGCACCTGATGGACACAAAGCTCACTTCTCTCAACAGACCATGCTGAACAAAGGACTTAGCAAGTCTATGGGATTTCTGTCCATTAGAGGAACACAAGGCGAGGAAGAGTTTTTCCAGGGCATTTCCACAGATTACAGCTCGGGACAGGAAGATGTTTTCTGTCCTCATAGATGTAAAACCAGTGAGTTTGAAAAAAAAGGTCACCTTCATACAGATGCCACTCCCAAACGGAAAGTATGGGCTTCCTCCACAGATTTGCTTTGCACAACTGACAAGGCAGCTGAGAGGGACCATGCTGGAGGCTCTCACGGGCACAACCATCATTGTGAAACATTTACAGTACGGACTTCTACTACTACCAGAAACAAGGAAGCAAGATACTCTGATGGGAGCATAGCACTGGATGTCTTCGGACCACAGAAACTGGACCAAACACGCCATGTGCCCGAGACGTCAACTTCTGCAGCAATATCAAGTGCCTTTGACAGGATAAGAGAGAGGCAGAAGAAGTTGCAGCTTCTGAGGGAAGCTATGAACGTAGAAGGTTAGTGAAGCTTTTTGATTTTCTGAGTATTCCAGCCATTAAACAAAGATTTCTCTTTATCATAAAATTGAGTTCTCTCGTAGCAGCTCTTGAAAGTGCCGAGATCTTCGCTTCGTCTTCTTTTTTTAGGTAAAGTGAAGCATTAGAAAGTCTGTTGCCAATGAAGATAAATGTGCTTGTCCAGATTGCTTACCCAGTGAAAACAGTTGATCTCTGTAAGTTAGCCAGTATCAAGTTCATCAATTAAAATTAGAAAAAGAAAAAAAGGTTGGTAACAGCCAACTGTCAAGTAATTTTCCTTGAAGGAAAATCCTCATCTCCAGCTATTAGAGATGGATTTATACCCCAGAGGAAAGGGAGAATTTCGTTTCCAGATCTCTCTGGTTTTGCATTGTATAACTCTGAGTGATGCAGTTAAACCCTTAAATACAAAACTGTTTTGGACTCATGTTAAGATCTTTGCCTCAGTGGGAATACTTGAAAACAAGTTGCATCAGTTAATTAAAAGGACGCATGGTGGGGGGGAAGTCTTTGTATTTGTTCCGTGGAAACTTATAAAATGGTCAGAACCCTATAAGGGGAACTGCGTATTTTGTTTGCCTTGAAAACGTGATGTGATTTTTTCAGGGGTTGTAAATTTGGGACAGTCGGATAGAAACTGAGAGCAGAGTCAGATCCTGCTTGTGATGGGCCAGAAGGCATAGCTTAGTCATCTAGGGTGTACGATAGAAGAGCTGTATGTACAAAGCTAGCTCGGTTATTTATTCACATGCATTCAAAATCCATACAGTTGAAAACTCATGGCTGCCTGTCTGTTGTGTGACAGGAATAACTGTGGGGAAAAAACCCAACTTTTGCCTCCTTTTTCTGCACTGAGGTGTAAACACCTCCTTATTAAGGAAAGATGATAAAGCCTTTTATCAAGGTTGAATTTCTAAAAATGCCTCTTCATGCCCCTCGTGGCCATCTCAGGAGATGCTTAGATTGCAGTGAGCATGTGAGCCTTGTGCTCCAGAAAGGAGGAGTGATTTTGAAATGGCATAGGCAGTTTAAAAAGCCACTGTGATTTCTGTACAAGTTGTACAGACGAGACAGCTGGAGGTTTTTTGTGCTATCAAATCAGCATCTTCCGATGAGGGTTACATTATAATGTGAAGGAATGAACGTAGATGGAAGTAATACTGTGGAGATAACCGTTGTTTATCTCAGTAGAAGTTCACCATCTGTCATTACCTACCGAGATGTCTGGTGAGGTACGGGGGAAGGTTGGTTAGTGTTTGGTTTAGGAGTCTGAAGATGAAGGGGACCATCTCAAGTATATGAGTCAACTCCGGATCTTTGGAGATAGGCAGCTGACAAAGTTTAAGAGGAGGCCACTCCCTGCATTGGGAAAGCTCAGTAGCCTTGCTCAGGAGTGCAGCTTTCTGCAGGTTTGTGTTGTGCAATAGCAAAACCAAAAGCTTGGCCAAACCCATTGGTGAGCAAGAGCTTATCATTCTCATTCAAACAGATTGGGAGATGGCAGAGAACATAACATGCCCGTGACTTGCAAACTGAGATCAGATGTGTGAAACTACTCGATTCATAAAGGGAATGGGTGAAAGTGCAGTCAAAGTAAATGGGAACTGGGGCTTAATAGTCACAGGAGCTGAGTGACAAATCTGTATAGGGAAGATTGAGGCAATAGCTAATGACTCACTGCCCATCCTTCTGAATTCACAGTCACTACTTGCTAGAAAAAAAATGAGAATACTTTCTCAACAGCTAGCTGGGTCGCAATGTCCTTGTCTTCCGAGTTTTCTACTTTCAACAGAGGAAGGAGGTATGTTTCACTCTTGAATTTGAAGTTCGGAGCGTGTGCTCTGCTGTTTTATTTTAGGCTCTCTAGGTTGGGTTTTTTTGTTAGTTAACTACTTGAAGAAAAGTTTTGGGCCAGACCCTAGTTGTGAATGTGAATTTTTAATGAGAGCCACTTTAAAGGAGTATTTTAGTAAGATGGATGGGGAATACTTTTTCACATGGGATTTAGTTGCTGTTGTGTTTTACAGGGCTTGAGAAGCCTGACTGAAAGTGTTCTGTTCTGCCTTAATGAGCAGATTCACAAAAGCCTTGATACATAAAGTCTGCTAGTCTATTAAGACTTCTTTTCCTTTTCCTTTTTTGTTCCACATGTTTTACTATTCCTTATCTCGCATCTGGTTTACAACAGATGAGTCCCTTGAGATCTTTCATAAAAAGAGCCTATAGCTAGTTTCATCTGTCAAAGAAATGAAAAATACGGTCTGTAAGGGGTTTTTTGTGCATTACTACTGTATGTAATTTTCAAGCACTCGGTGGGTAGACAGGTATTTCCAAATGTCAGGCATTATCAAGCGTGTGCGGAATTGCTCTTCGGACATAAACCCAGCCTAGCTGAGAGATACAAGCAACTGCGTGGAAAGCTGTGGTAAAATATGTCACCTATCTTGGTAAAGGTAGGAGTGGCAGTTTTTTGGGCAGCACTTGATGCAAGGGTATCTCACTGCCTACAGCTGGTAGTCGCGTAGCGGATAGGAGGGCAACAGCTAGAAATGGAGCGGAAAGAAGTCCACAGAGAACGGCAGCAACTACTACTCTTTCCCTATGTGGGACACAGCATGACCTCAAAGGAGAGGCATTGAAAGGAAAAATGGAGAAAGAGAATAAGGTATTTTGAAAGCTTGCGCAGTCAGGAATAAGGGTTCTGTTCAGCGGGGGGGCGGGAGGAATGGGCGAGGAGTCACAGGAATAGGGTTGGTGGTTGGGTTTAGTAGAGAGGACGCAATCTGCCTTCTCTTTGGTAGGTTTGGGGATATTTTCAATTTCGTTGAGTCCAGGTCTAGGTTACCGTTAAGTCTGTGTAAATCGTAGTAAGCCTCTGCTTTCGGCTGTATGTTGTTTCTCAGTTTTTGAATTGTGAAGTGGCATTGGACTCTGCGGGTTAAACTTGGCCATCCTCAAACTACAGAGGAACTTAAGTGACATGTGGCTTATTTCTTCTTGAACTTATTTTGGGTTAAGCTGGCAAACTTTTTTGTTATTCATAAAACCTTAAGGGGCTGACTGTCTTGGAAAAAGAAAATGTTCTCATGTACAGGCTCTGGTATGCCAAACTTTCACTCAGAACAGATCCAAATTATAAACTCATGAAAAGTCGAGTTTATAGTGGAAAGAATGACAGACCTTTAATTACAGCTGTGCTGTAATAGAGTAGTTTGTAGTGAGCTGCAGACCATCTAAACTGCACTATAATCTATAGTCGGAACATCTCGGATTTAGCCTCACAAGCCTTCCAAAGACCGTGTCATTGCAAGTGCCTTGCTCATGAACTTGCTGTTTTCTATGTTATTCTGCTGTACAGTTTCAGGGTTGAGGTTGTTTCTCTCTTGTATACTAAAGATGATTGTTTGTGGTTAGGTGCCTAGCCATGTTGGGGGAAGGGGAAGGGAAGGAGGCTGCTATTTGACTTCAGGTGTAGCCAATTCTGAACACTAAGAACAGGCTGCAAAAATATGTGTTAATCTTGCCAAGAGATGGGAGAGTAAGTTCTGCATCTCTGCCGTTATTGTTCATTCTTGTTTTTGCTACGTAGGTTTTGTGAGCTTAGGCAGAATTGGTTAGAGTTGTGAAGTTGTTAGGTGTTAAACCCAAGCAGTTTATCTGTACCAGGAGAGCAGATTTTGATTCTGTTGTTCTTTTGAAACCTTGAAATTGCTGCTTGGCACCAACTGATAGTGTCCCATTGCAGAGAGAAAATAACGTTCTACCTTAGACATTTTGCAAGCCCGCGTTGCCGCTCAAGAGCGTGAACGCGTCATCCGTTCTCCCTTGCTCCCGGCTTTCTTTGCCTTCTCGCCCGCAAAACCGATTGTATCTTCTGAGAGTTATGAAGTGTAAACACACTTCAGTTTTCATATCTCAGGCCTGCCTTCAAGTGGTACAACGGTAAGGCACGAGGCTGTGAGACGGTAGCCTTGTATGAATCTCTCCCTTTTATTTCCTTAGGCAGCTTCCCCCCCCCGCCCTTGTTTTGAGTGTTTGCCTAATTCAAAGTGAATTGGTTTATGTGTTACTTGAGTGACTGTGCATCCCTCTTTTTTATATGCAGGTTTGCTTAGGAGGCTGTTGTGAATGAGACGCACGAGGGAGCAAGGCGTAAAGATTGCCTATGTCCTGGTGGAATACAGGAGCATAAACCCAGTTGGGAGAGTAGTAATGTAGCTGGCTGTGGGTTAAATAGCGGACAGGGAGGAAAAAGAGGGGAGGATACCAAAAAAGCTGATCTTGCTGAAGCTTTGGAATGCTGAATCCAGGGGTGGGGGAGTGGGGGCGGATTGGGAATATTCTCAAGCCTTTGTTAAATGTTTTTGCAGTTGGGAACCATGTGAATCCCAGAGTCTCAAGTTGTGTTTATCTCTCTCTCTTTTTACTTTTGATTTTTCCAACTGAAAACCCAGCTGATTAAGTCCTCTTTTTTTTTTTTTTTTGTCCACTTACTGCTCTCTGCTTCATACAGTCAGCAAGAAGAGGCAGTAATACCCTGTGTTTCTAGAGATGGGTCTCTGCCTCCTAAGTCTTCTGTGCCTTTATCTCGCAAAACAATATTTTCATTAGCTACCCTGAAGACTTACCTGGACCCCGTTTATAAAACTTCCGTATTACGACTGCATGTGTTTAGGTGGGGAGTTATGGTTAGGGATACTCTAAATGTCTGGATTTTAAAAGCTCTCTTAGTTTGAAGCTGCATTTTTGAATAAGGGAAAAGTTCTGTGGGTAATTAGGTGGCTGTTGGTAGTAAATTTATCCCAGCAAATGAAGCCCCAGAGATTTGAATTTGGGAGCTTCTGTAGAAGTGGGTTAAATGGGAGACTGGATTTAGGGCAAACGAGGAATAGCTGCTTTACCGGCTTACTTCTGTAAATTCAAGGAAGTGTGCATACTTTCTTTTTCTCTTGAATTGTATGTACTCCGTTCCTGTGTAGGCTAAGCAGAGGAAATGCGAGTCATCCGCAATGGTATACCTGTTTGCATGCAAAAGCAAATGAAGGCTCAGTTTACACATGTCTTACGATCTTTGTGCTGCAGTATGATTTAAATTCAGTGGTGGCGAAATGGATTCTCATGTGGTTGGTATGTCCGGTAAGGGTAAGGCTCAGTTAGAACAATGTTCAGAAATCGTATTAACGAAGCTGAAGGGTAGGATAATGGACCAATAACTATTTTAGATAGAAAACTTTCAGTTGTTAATTTTACTGAGACTACAGAAGTTGGCTTTTCAAGGAAAAAGAAAGAAATGTTTGTGGGATTTCTGTAAAGTACAAGTACTGTGGCATCGGCCACTATTATTTTGTTCTGAATTACATAGTTTTAACATAAGGTAGTAAAACAGCTCTTACAATTCCGTAATTGCACAGCAAAGTGGCATCTGCTTTATCTACTTCATTGAGCTTTCAGCAGCTCACACAGTCTGGGATTATTAATTTTTAGTCAACACACTACATTCTCAGTTGGATAAAACATTTAAATTAAAGCAGACAAACAGCTTTGTTGGCCACACTTTCAGTCTGTGTCCATTTACGCACCTTATCCTATATCCAGAAAAGAAGGTGTCTTTCTAAGTAGAAGACACTGAGTTCTTACCAGACCCTGGGGTTGTTTTTTTTAAACTTGCTGTTTTCTTTTCCAGCCTAGTCCTTGAGATGTGGGTTTTCTGCAATTTTACAAGGCTCTGTTTCTTCCTGTCGCTCAGATCCTGCTAGACCCTACGCATCAGATGTCCGTTGGGCTCCCTAGGGAGTCACTTGGATGCCTGGTGACTTGCGCTGCATGCACAATACAGCTTTTTCGTGTAGAATATGGGTGGTGGAAACCTTGCAAGTTAAACTGAGCCTGCTCCATTGGAAGGCTGAATGGATTTGTTTCTCTTGTGCACTTGTTGGATATGAATCCTTACCAGGGATTTATTCCGGATCTCTACGTTCTTCCTGTTAAACCTGTGCTGCCTTGCGTAAGATAATTCAAGTTTTCTTAGATGAAAAGGGGAGAAGGAAGAGAAAATATGGCTCTAACCTCTTGGTTAAATTCTTGTGAAAGAGGCAAGTCCCGGCCTCTCCTAAAGGACCGTTAATGTGTTTTAAATGGTATTATAGTAACACTCCTACGTAATAGAGACACCCACCAATAAACCTCAAAGAACAAACAAGAGCTCCCTCCCTGTCACGAAACTGCCTCTTTAACTCTGACATCTTCTCTGTCCTTTTCCCTCTCTGTACAGCCAGTAATAATTCTGCAATAATGTGTATTTGAAAACCTGGGTATCTAATGTGAGTCATGTGTTCAGGATAATGAAATTCCAAGCTAAACGTGGTTCTCTGATTTCTATTGAAGTTGGCTGAGATGAGGCTTTCTGTAAATTACTTGTCTGGGCTTGCGTGTCTTGCCTTGCGTAAATAGTGTGGTTTGTTATTTTATGCTGCGTTAGGTGCCCGTAAGATTGCATTCTGCTGGCTTTGACATGGAGTTTGAAAAAGCACCACTGCAGCCCTAAGCAGCACAAGCACAGATTCTTCTAGTACAAGTTTTATATATACATTTCAGTTATGGACTTTTAAACTGTGCTTAAACTCAGGTTTGTTTTTCTATTAGGGTATGAAATGACTTGAAGTGTTCTGGTAAGAGACTGCAATCTAAACATTAAGAAGGGTAACTGGTAGAATAATTTTTGCTACAATGTGTTTGATGTTTCCAGAAGTTAAATCAATTCTGAAGTCTCTCTTCAGTCAGCAGAAATGAAAATAACCCCCACCAACCAACCAACAAAAAAAAACCCCAAAACAAAACAACAAACCAAGGCCATTCAAAAATCCCAGGAAAAATTGTAAATACAAGAGATAAGTTGTTTTATTGTTGTCTTTCATTGATGTCATCTTTCAGTTCCTTCCCAGCCAGACAGGCTAGAAGTTTCTCCTCATTTTTGAAACTTGTATGAAAAGCTTAACTTCAACTTGATCCCAGAATTGGGACTTCGTGACCTTTGGAAGCCAGTTCTTAATTAGAAGTTTGGCTTGGACATGATCCAAGTGCCTTCTCTGAAGTGAAATCCTAACATGATATGTTAGAATTGAGGAGAATTTGCTGGAGGAGAGGAGGCAGCATAAATTATTTGAGTAAGTTTGCAAGCATTATAGATATAGTAGTCTCAATATTTACAATTTAATTGAGTGTTTGCAGGTCTGCAGTGCATATCCTCTCCGTGCCCCGGGAAAGATTCAGTTTGGTTAAGAGGAGGTGGGGTGTTGGGGGGGTGTTCAGGGGGTGTAAGTAGACATGTGTCTATTCCAGCAGAGAACTGGAAGGTGGTTGCCAAAGAGAAGAAGCCCCAGCAGCAAACAGTTCCACATCTGTGTCTATTTTACTCAACTGAGCAAAGCGAAGAAAAACCTAGAGGATTTACCCTGAATTTCAAGCTGTAGCTTCTTAATTGCCTTTAAACTTTTATCCCTAGGCTGAACAGGCTGATAGTCATTGACGCAGCCCCATGCGGAAAGGTTGTAAAATGCCTCCGGAAGATGAGGATTGCTTGTGTTACTGGGCTAAGTTGTATGGTCTTGCTTAGGGAGAAAGATGTGAACGAGAAAGGAGGGTGGTCCCATCTCTGTCTCTGCTTGTGAATGCTGGGAGGATAGGTTTAAACCGAGCTGGGCCTCATGTGGAGGTCTGTGAAAACATTGAGATAAGCGGTGATTGGGAATCTCGCTTTATGTTTCTTGGCTCGTGAACTTACCCCTTGGCCTACAGCAGGGCGCCAGCTCCTGCCAACAGGATGAGTCAAGAGAAGTCAAATAGCCTGCAGAGTCAGATATCATGCCACCACATACAAACACTTGCTTCGTGTTTTAACTGCATATTTCTGTTTTACTGCCTTCTAATTATTTTTTGCAAAATTTCACGTCTTGAAGAATCGGGATGGAGCCACAATTTGTGTGCGATTCAGAGAGCCCAGGCTGCTGACTAGGTGGAAAAAAAAAATCTATTTAAAATCTCATGTTATATTTTATTGTTCCCTTTCCATTCTCTTGCTTCAAAGTCAGTTTAGCAGACTTGAAAAATCTACAGCTAATAAAACTACTGGGAAAGATGACATCTGTTTTCACTTAAACATTTCTGTACTGTAGCTCCAGTATCGTCTTTGGATTGATGCTTCACTTAAAGGGCTGGGAGCATTTTAAAAATACATCTCCAAAAGCTACCCACTGAATTTGGTTTTTATTTCACTTGTTAGGCAAGTAATTGCTAGATGGGCGGTCGATTTCTTTGTTGTAAAATCCAGAATGCTGAAAGTAGCCATTGTGAAAGACTGAAGCAACCCCACCCTCCTCCCCAGTGAATTCTCTGCACCTTGCTGTAGGTTGGCTTGCAAATGTGCAAGCAGTATTGCTCGTTTCCGAGAGTAATGTGAAATATCCTTAGGATTAATTGGGGTTTATGCTGCTAAGCTGTGCAACTGGGATGGGCTGGCCTGAGCAGTTGGTTTCATGGGTTGATTGGCGACTTTGCTTACTTTCCCCAGTTTTCTTAAAGAATATTTTATTTGGTGTGACAGTGCGGAACTGCACAGCCCAAGTGAGCTGGTGGAAATGGGGGAAATGCCGGCTTTTAAGGAGGAGGGGTTTGGAAACAGATAGACCAAAATTAACACGAACTAGTCTTTAGTCTTTCTCTACTGCATTATCTTACATCTTTTCATGTCTTTTTCCTGTTCGGAGTTTTCCTTGCTTCTGTAGGAAGTCTGAATGCGTAGTGCTGTTGACTGCATCTCTAACTTGTCCTCTGCCCTAATACAGGTTATGCCACAGGTTTATTGTTTTTGCAGGATTTTTCACCAGGCGTTTTGTTTTCTGCATGTGGGAAGTTGGAAACTCTGACTTCCTTTTTGCAGCATCTGGACTTGTCTGCTCATGTATTCCCCATTTGGTTTTCTTACATTTTATGTTCCTTGCTGTAGTGATTTGCACTTGAGGCTGCTGTATTGATTCCTCATCGCATGCATTTAGCTGTTCTGGTTAATTAAATATTCTATAGGGGCTTATTAATTGATTGTTAAGCGTATTTTGTGGATGTCAAAGATGAGCTGAATGATTTATAATTTTCCAGTTTCCGCTTTGTGGATATTTTTCCTTTTTCGTCGTGAAGGAGCCAGGGACGGAGTCCTGGTGGTTGCTTTCTACACGCAAGAGGAGCACGCCACATGTTTTCATCAGTTTTGTTTGCAGGAGGGATTGGGTTTTGTCTTGGGTTTTGTGGGTTTTTTAAATACTAGTTTTAACTTGGAAGCGATGATGAGAGTGACGTTCAGAGGAGGTGGCTCTGTTAGGATAGCCAAGAGAGGCCAGACAGACTGCAGAACCCTTAGGCTGCAGGGACAGAATGGGACTGCACAGCATCCGCTGAGTGTTTGCTTTCAGACTCCATAGCCACAGACAGGCATTTAAAAGCGTTTTGAAAATATTTCAGAAAATTTCGAATGTTAATTTGTGTTTGATTTTTGCATTAGAACTGTTGCTCTCTTACTTTTCTGATACCCTGATTTAAATTTTCAGAGCCTTTGAGAAGGTACAAATCTTACCACAGCGACGTTTATAGTACTTCGAGTGAAAGTCCATCCGTTATTTCTTCGGAACCAGATTTCAGGCAAGGTAAGACCTCTGTTAAAAAAAAAAAAAAAAAAAAAAAACAAAACACAAAAAAACCCCCAAAAAACCAAAAACCAAACTCACAACCCCAAAACCCACAACAAAAACCAAAACAAAATGCCTTAAAACAAACCAAAAAACCCAAACAACAAAAAAAAAACCTAAGGAAAAAAGTTCAAGAAGAAAAATAGACCCCGAAAGTATGAAGTTAAATCCTTTAGTAGGAGGCTTGATAATTACCACTAATATGAAGTTGTAAGATGATCTCCTGTAATTACAACATTGTGTACAGTTCAGCATAATTGGTAGTCTGTTCAGAAATGAGTTTGACATTTAGCACTCTGGAAGGGAACTTGGTAGGAAAGGCTGGAAATGGTTAACTTTTTGCTGGAGTGCTTGTTTTGAATAACATGCTGTCTTCAGAGGCACAAAAATGATCAAGGAGTTGTTGGTGTACAATAACAGTAAATTGCAAAAGCTTTATATGGGACATACATGGTTTAATTATTTTTATAGCAGTGAGTTTTACTGTGAGAGTTAAATGGTTGATAATTTATAGGCCAAGGATTTCAGTGTAGTGAAAAAGTAGTACATAGTACAGACTACTTGTATGATAAATTCAAGTAACTTCTATGAAATCAATGGCTTAGAAAAGTAGGAGATGGTACGAAGGGTTGTTCGTTGAGATACGGCAGGAAGGGTTTTCTTCACACAGTGGAAGCACAGCATGGAAGGAAATGCTTGGAGAATTTTTTGAAAGAAATGCCAGAATGGTGGAAAAAAGTCAAGAGGGGAGCACAGCTGACGAAACAATCAGCTTCGCAGAATCACTATGAGTGATGGAGACAAACCATTTGATGAAAATGAGGAAAGAAGGCAATAGTTAGGAAGCTAGAGTATAGCTGCACCGTATGTATTCTGTACGCCCAGAATTCCAACCCAGCCTCTCGGTACTTGCTGCTCTGTCAGCCTTCCTTGTCTTTGTCTATCCTCCTGCTTACGGAGCCAGAAGCCTAAGGAACAGTAACAAGTAGGAAGGCTCCTGTAACGCGTTTCCCTTCATTTTCTTGCCATTTAGAACGGGCTGTTGACGTGTTCCAGTCCAAAGTCAACAATTCCTAAGTTTGTACAGGCAAGAGAGAGCTGCTTTCTGGCTACTAGTAGAATTATTGCTGGACTCAGTCAAATGACTGTCAAAAAGAACTATTTCTTAATCACTGTGGCTGTAATGCGTTCCGCAAGAGCTCTCCTGCTCGCGCTGTTCGTTGAGGGTACGGTAAGAGATAAAAGTGAAGTAGTTTGTAAAACCAAGCTCTAAGTGTAACGTCTCGGGTGCTGCTACAGGAAGACGTACCAGCAAAGGCGGTAACTGTTACAAACAGCATAGCAGGTTAGTATATGGCCAAAAGGAAAAAAAAAAAAAAAAAAAAAAAAAAAAGATTTTTTTTGATAAATTATAAGGAGGAGTCAGATTCCAGGGACAAAAGTTAAACGCAGGAGCCCAGCAATATATATACTTGTTTCTTAACTCCCTTCTTGTGAACTGGATGCATAATTACTTTACCTAGCTGTTCTATGTCTGTTCTGGAGTGGTTTTGTATCATGTCTCTGCCGTGTATGTGTCTCAACTCGTGGCTGACAAAGAAATGTGTCGCCTTGGAAAGGTGTCTGTGCAATTGTGTGTGTGGGTTCTTTATTGTGGTTTCTTTTAGGCTTTCCTCAAGTATTCTTCTTCAAAGGACTTGTGTAGTACAGCTATTTTTGGGGGGGAAATTATATGATCGCTTTGAAAACTGAAATCAGCTTCATAATGCTAGTTTGTCTAATGCTCTAATGCCATTGTGCAGAACACATGAATCTGATTCCTTCTAAGTAATCTCATATGACTGATAAGTCCTTGATTTTTAAACGGGATTACTCTGTGTGCTTTGTTGCCCAGTCAGGTATTAATTTGTCTTTTGGTTTGCTAGTGAGAAGAAATGAAGGTTTCAAGAGAGATGATGCCAGTGGTGCTTTGCCAGGTGCTGATGATATCTCCACATCAAGTCAAGCTAATTCTCAGAGGGCAAGGTAAACCCTGTGAAAACAGTATGTCTTGGTGTGCTTTGTCTATATCAAAGAAAGTATTCTAAATCTGCAAGCGAATTTTTCACTCCCATCCCAGCTTCTGTTTAAGGTTAAAAACTGACGTGTTGTACTTGAAAGAAAATAGCATGTCAGAATTACATACTGCAGTCTGAAGTAAAAGTCTTGTGATGCACTGTGGTGTAGAGGTAAGTATAGCAGTTAGGAGTCCAAATTCAGTTCACGAGACTGGGTTCTACTTTATCAAGTTACTATATTTGTCAGAAGGTCAGGGGCTATGTTCTGCTTGGAAATATTTAATAATAATTTTTTTGATCATCCTTTTCTAAGATAAAGTTTTGGAAAGTATGGGTATTAATACAGATTAAATTGCAGTTTTTTTAATTCATATGGAAATGATAGCATGCTTATTTCTTTGAAATAAGCCAAAGCCATACATTCGATTGGTTATTCTGGCAAACTCTTAGTTTATGTTGTTGTGTTTGGATTTATGTTATTTTTTTAAATACCTCAGCACTGATCAGGCAGGGCAATTCAATAACAATTTATGCTTTTTTGAAGTTCGTTTTGCTGTGCTGTGTATTTGAATATTACATCTGTTCGGGTTCTATTTTTTCAAGTGCTGTTCATCAATATTGCTTTAAAAAGTAGGTTCTGCTTTGTACATCACCTTAATACAGCATCTTTGTACAGCAGAAGCATATCTTCCCATACCTGTCAGGTTTTGAGAGTGGTTCCATTCTAAATGTTTGAGAATTTTTATTGCCATTGACCTTTTGGATGGAAAATGTTCTTCTTCTAGTCTCTGCCAGACGCTGAATCACCTTGGAATATTTTATCAAGAAGATTAAAATAATTTTTGTAGTAAGGGAAAAAGAAAAAGAAAAAAAAGACACGTTTTCCCCCTCTTCCCTCACCACATTACAACAACAAAGCCTTCCAGCCTTCCATCAGCAGCTTTTTGCTTTGTTGGGGTAGAGCAGGAGAAAGATTGCTGCTGTGCTCAATATTTTAGGATATTTATATGTTTCTGGCGTAAGTTGGATGGGAGTCCTGCTCTGTCCTATTAAAGAAACTCAGAGGTGTCCGAAGACTGGAACTGTTTCAGGTGGTGTGGCAAGGCTGTCAGCTCTGTCCTGTGTGCTCATTTAACGTATAGGGTGATGTGCAGCGAGTAGGGCTTAGAGCCATGCTTTGAACACAGAGATGAAAATAAATGAACATCTGCTTCTTGCACTATATTGTGTGCCTTAAATGGATCTGAGTAAGGCAGGGTCTCAGACGAGCTGTATGTGAGCGCAGACGGACAAGAGAACAGTTGCTTGGCAATGTTAGAGCTTTCGGTGATGTGCTGAGCAGCTGCGTTGGTTTTCTCATTACTTGCACTTTGCCCGAAAAATGCGAAGTCACTTAGAAATGTGTATGTTGGCGTTTCTTGCAGGGGAGAAGTATTTAGGCATTGCTTAGCTGGGTCAGCCCTGCTGTCTTGGCAGGAATACGGTATCTATTCGTGTAACAGCGTATGCGTTAAACTGCAGTGTCCAAGCAGTATTAGAAATCCAGCCTGTCTTGACGTAAGAGGATTTTGGCTAATATGTGAGCTTTTAGGGCAAATTTTCAAGGACTCGGATTACAGGTTTATGTTCCATGTAACCTCGTTAAAGAGCTGTACATTTCTGCTTCGCGTTTTATGCTGACTTGGCACCACGCTAAAATGGCAAAGTAGGCTAATACTACTGTGTGTACAGAATGGGCGTATAGCTTTTCTTAACTTATTTGCCATTGTATTTTTTTTCTTTTGGTGAATACTGCTAAGTCAACCTTCGTTCTTTGACTTGAACCCAGGAAAGTTGCCAATTCAACACTGTAGCTATGCTTCAGAATAAACCAGCAGTAATTTGCGGATGCTGATAGAGAACTTTTGTTTCTATTTACAAAATGTTTCAGAAATGGAAAGTAGTATGTGGTATGTAAATGAGTCACAGTGGTGTAAATGAATCAGGCCTATTATGCCAGTGAAAATGCCGTGGTAGAACAGCACATACTTTCTCATGGTTCGTTTTACATTATTTTACTTTATATTGCTCTGTTAAGACTGGTACCTTTAATGGACGTAATTTGTATATGTGTGAAATCTAGAAGGAAAATACTGGTTTGTAAGTGCAGCATAGACTTACCCATTGTGCTTAGCAATGGAATGAATTTTACATGTATGTAACTATACAGTCTTAACTTCAAGGCTTAGTACTTTCTTGAATCTCCTGTTTCTGCTTGGCCTCCTCTCTGTGCCTTTGCTAAAAGATACTACTCTGCACGTGCACAAAAATGTCATGGTAGGGTACCACAGATAGTTCTTTACTGATTTTCGTAGTTGTTCCCCCATTTTCATAAGGTGAAAAAGTTGGGTTTTTTTAATCTAAGTACGAGACTAATAAGGATATCCAAGACAGAAAAATGAGGCTGAACTCCTGAAAGCTAGTTTTACTAGCTTCTTTTGTAGACCTATTAAGAAACAGGAAGGCAGCCATGAGCAGAATTTAGTCCTAAAATAATACTTAGATAATATCTCTGTTAATTATGTGAGTTGAATAGAAAACAGTGCATGCTGTCTCTCCCTCTCTCTCTGTCTTTCTCCGACAGCTGTTAAAACTTCCCAGTGCTAACAAGCGTAAAAAGGAATACCGTCAAAGATGGGAGCTAGTTAAGCAGAGAGATTTCCGAGAAAGTAACTCACTATTTTTATCCAGAACATTGCATGTTGCTGCTTTAAACTGTCCAGTGTTGCAGAAGACCATGGCTTTTATAACTTAAGCTCTCAAAGTAAAACTCTTGATAACAAGTAGTTCCAAAGAGCCGATACTCAAGAGTTTACATTTTTTTGGCTGGTCCTTTGATTTCAGGGTTTGGGGAAGTATATGCAACTTAATCCATTACTTGAATTCCATCAGCACTTGGGAGCATGTTTCAGTGTTTTTCTCTGTGTTCAGAGATACCATCTGTACTTCAATACATATTAAGTTTACTGCTCCTGTGGCATACCCTTAGAGGCAGTCTGCTTAATTATCCACGGAATTATCCTTGTAAAACGCAGTTGTAAATCAAATAGGGGGATTTGGATTTGAGGGAGTCTGCCGCCAATATTAAAAAAAACCCCAGTGAAGCTGTTTAGAGTTATCAGCGAGTGCAACTTGTGCTGTTTGGGTGGGCTGGGCTGCTCTTCAACTAGCAAAAGCCATGGACTTTTTCAGCAGTACACTCAATACACTCAAACCCTTCTCGTGGTCTGTGACTGTTGTTATCCTTTAAACTTCTTGGAATGCTTTCCTCGTGGCAATGGATACTTGTGTCTGTGTTTCCTCTTTGCTTTTTGTATTCCTTATTTTTGTTGCCCCCCCCCCCTTTTTTTTTCTTTTTTTTTTTTTTCTTTTTCTCCTTCCTTTACTATTTCTTCCTTTTTCTCTCTAGGAGCAGCAGCTGACATGGATCTCTTCCTTCTGTTGCCTTTTCCTTCCACCAGATTTCATTTCCATATCCTTCCTACCTTACCAAAAGGCATCCATCTTTCTCAATCTATTCCTGACCTTTCCACTGCACTAATCATTAGAGAATGCCTACCTGCTTCCCTTCTTCCAACTTCCTTCTCTGATCCAATACCTGCTAATTTCTTGGTAAGTACACTAGGTGAGGAGTTAATTCGCTTCTCTCTGTTATAGGAGTCAGCCTTCCAGGTGACTGCTCACCTACCGCCTTCAGGTTAATAAATAACTGGGAGATTCTGGTTTGCAGTCAGACATTGATGAAAATACAGAGTAGCAGCCAAGTACTTGTCTGATGAAATACCATAGGAAACACACTTTTATGATGTTATCTATTAGGAATATAATTTGGATTTTCTGTTGTCGTTGTTGGAGTAATAATACTTGCATATTCTGAACTTCATGGAAGAGCTCTACCTGCATCTGTCAACAGTACCTCCTCTTCTCTAGAATGAGAGATGCATTCCTTGTCTTGGCACCTAAAGAGTGAACCATGCTGATACCCTCTGTAGAGAATTGACAGTCTGACCAAGCCAGATTTAGTTTGACTTACCCAGGATGCCGAAGCGTGACGATTTCTGGTTGGTGATAGTGCTTAGATACTAAGTTAGGAAAATTTTTAAACCGTTATGTTTTTGAGCATCCTCCCTGGACACTCCACACCCACCCTACTTTTAGGAGAAACTAATACATGTCAACAAAGGTGATAAACCAACATAATGATAATACTTTACACAGTAACTTACAATTGCTTCTATTGCACAGAGCTGTATGTTGTTAAAAAGGCAAAATTTTTTTCTGCAGTAGGGGTTTTCACATTAGTAAGTGTTTTCAGATACAGCCAGTTGCAACATGTCTATCTTTTTCATATCATCTTTGATAATTCATAGATATTTATGTTCAGAAAGTATTTGTTTTTGTTTTATTTCAGAGCCCATCCTTAGACCTTGATCTGAAGGGCGCTCGTGGGTGTATTTAACTTAGTTCATTGTGAATATTCCCACGTGTGTTGATCTTAATAAGCTTCCTCTTGGTGAAAAGCTAAGCATGTGCACAAGTCTTTGCAGGTCTGAGGCCTTTTTTCATTGCTTTGTCCTTTTACGTGCACATTAAGTACGTTGCAGAAGGGAACAGGGGAGGGAGAAGGGAAGCGATGCTATGAAAGCCCTGCGTGATGGAAAGGATAATGGGCTTACATTAATACATTTTTCTGTAACTACTCTATATCTTCCCTGAAATTCCGTCTGAGGAACTTCAGCTTTGTTTTGCTTGGTTTGTGGCGCGTTGTTTCATTGTTTGGACTCTCATGGTAACATAACTCTTCTTATTTTAATACTGGTTTTGTGTGCTAACCAATGAAATTTTGATACTAAAAACATTAAGAGAATGAGGTGCACTGTTGACACCATTGGCATTCATTAGAAACTGCTGTAAAAAGATGGGAAAAAAAATTGAAATCACGTCCACCAATTAGCACAGACAACAGTACTGTCTGGACAGGTACATTTTCTCTTTATTAACTGCTTTGTCATTCACCAAGCATACCTTTAGGTACTTTTAAAAAATAGATATAGAAATTTAATGTCTTTAAAAGCCTGTAGATTACCTTCTACTACAAAGAGCTGTGCGTCAGTGTCAGTGCAGGACTTTCCCTACATTCATCCGTATTCCTAAACTTCAGTGCAAGGATACGCAGGCTTCAAACCACTTTCTTTGCTCTTTCATGTTTTGCATTACTCTAATGTACCATCTAAACTAACACTTAGCTTAGAATTGCTAAAAGTGTTTTTTGGTGGATGAAAGTCGTGTTAGTTTCCCCTGTCCATATGTGTTTAAAAATTGCCTCTATATACTTATGTTAATAGAGGGAGAAAATTGTTTTTTCTTGTTTTAGGATTTCTAAAGAAGCCTTGATTGGTTTGTATTTAGTTTGGGGTTTAAAGGTGTTTTTCTGTAAGCATGGGACAGAGGGAGGGGAGTGGAAGTTGGTTTTCTTTTTCTTGGATTTCTCCTCTCTTCGCATTTACTAACCTCCTGATTTTCAACTGAAAAATGGCTTTTGTTCACCCAAAATGGGACATGGATTTCTTTCCTTCCACAGAGAATAAAATTGTAGGACACTTGTGATCCGTACATGATGAGAAAAGAACTGGAGGATAGGTTGCTGTGTTTTTCAGAAATACCGATGGGGTTTTTTTTTCTCTTTTTTCCCTTCAGATTATTAATTTTGACTCTATTTTTTGCAGTGGCTGTGTTATCAACCAGCCATTCTTAGGAATTTAAAGGAAAAGGGATTTTTTTGGCAAAATAAGATGACGAAAACATTAGAGTATGATATTTAGAATAATATAGTATATAGGATGTTGATGCATATAAAATATTTATAGAAATATTTCAAGCTATACTACTGCTCAGGAAAAATCAGGGGATTAGTAACAGTGCTATGTGTGCAAAGAGTTCGTAAAGAATTGCTGCAGAGAAAGTGATTGGAGCAATATTTACTTATATAAAGAATATTTTAGGTTTTTCTTTAACGACGTGTTTTTGAGCATGCCTTTTTCACAGTCCCTGCTTGAACAGAGAAATAAAGATATTTTTCAAAGCATTAATATTTTTCTTCCTCCTGTGTGTTCACTTGTTTTGTACTGATTCACTGGGTTTGTAGTGTCAAGTATTTTTTAGACTGCAGCTGAGCCTTTATTTTCATATGAATAAATGACAGGCAGCTGTAGAAACTTGGCATGTTTGCTCATTTTCTATATTGGTGGATTGCTGTAGAGTACTAGCCTCCTGGCTGCTGAATGTTGTATTTAATGTAGTATTTGATAACTAGTTTTTGTGTTACGGGTTTCTACTTAGGTAAGTGCTTAAAGCAGCAGAATGTCTTAAGCGTACCTACTAATGTCTTTCATCCCCTCTGACTATGCCGTAGGCAACATGAAGCACCATTTGAAAGCAATTTAATAAGTCAAGAAGTGATGCTAAAGCGTCAGGAAGAAGAAATGATGCAACTGCAAACTAGAATGGCTCTCAGGCAGTCCCGACCTAACCTCTCCCCAGGAGATGCAATTAGGTCCTCGATGCTTGACATCACCAGGGATCCTCTGAGAGAAATAGCCCTGGAAACAGCCATGACACAAAGAAAACTGAGGGTAATGACCTGATCTCAGGTGAACTCTTATTTTCATTGAAACGGAGCAGTGTCTTGACTGAAACTCTAATATGTGGGATTCATAAACTGAGTCGTGTAATAAGCAGTCATCAACAGATTAAATACTAGGTGTTTGGTGTTGCCCTGATAGGAAAGACCTACTCTCACAGGGTAAACTTCTGAGGTTTTGTGGCATTAGTGGCTACGTAGCCTCAAGCACTATCAAGAGATGCTAAAACAGACAGCAAGCCTTGACTCAAGATTGCATCGATTAAACAATATAGCGTCCTAACAACGGTAAGGTGTAGTTTTCTCCTGTCTTCTGTGGTGTTTTCAAGCACTTTGATTAGCATTTATTTCTCTTAGTGGAATGTGGATGTGTCCCACCAGCATCAAAGGTTATTAAATGAACAAGTTGGGATGGTAATGAAAAGCAGAGGGGGTTCATTTGGCCCTTGGGTTCGCCCTGAATCACCGTGCAAACTCCCCTTTCCTTTCCCAGCTGTCTCGGTATGTGGGTGAAATACAAGATTACAGAGAAAGAGAGAGATGGAGGTATAGGTAAATAGAGTGGCTGATGTTTAGAAGAGATGATGGCTTGATGCCCTCTGCTGCTGCTTTCAGTGAATTGGATTTATTTATTGTTATTTTTTGAAGGATGGGAAAACTTGAAACAAGACTCTGGTGAATTTGCTGTCCTAATCTAGGGTAATAGTTCCTGTATCTGTCCGCAGTCCATAGCACTCTGACCAGTTAGTTCATGTAGGCTTTAGCTAACCAGGTTGGTTCGCCTCCGCTCCTTAGGAGGTTTACGTGCAGATGTTTTACATATAGTACACGGTAGGTAGTAGGCAGTAGCCAATGAAGGTTTTCCCTCAAAAGGTGAATCTTGAGCCCCTTTTGTGATGTGGTATTGAAGTGCGTGTTGTGCGGAGGACTTCCTTTGACAGTTGGGACAGGTGACCTCCTATAATTTACAGGGTGAAGTAGTAGAACATGTATTTGTCTACAGGCAGTCAGAAATTGGCCAGGATCTCTACCTGAACCCAGCAGATAGAATTAGGCTGACTCATTTCAGTCTTCAGGAGATGAGACTTGTGTGTCACCAGCAGAGATTTGTCAAGGTGGAATTGCCACCAATGCAGAAAACCTTAGTAATGTCAGGCAGTTGCTTACTGAGATAAGCCCAGGTGGTCCCAATACGCAACCCACACCCTGCATTTTAAAGGAAGACAAATAATATTACAGTGTTGGCTCTTTGCCCAGCAAAGGAATGAAAATATGCAGAGTAATAATGTCACCAACGCTGTAGCTTGCCAGTGGTATCTGGCATGCTGGCAAAATCAGCTTCTTTAGACTTCCCAGCTCATGGGAGGAATTCAGTACAATTTTCTAGTTTCAGCCTTTGGTTCCCCTTTGGCATTGCAGTCTGTTGTTCCAGCAACACAGTGTTCATTCATATTCTTGTGACTTGCAGAATTTCTTTGGCCCTGAGTTTGTGAAAATGACGATTGAGCCATTCATCTCCCTGGATCTACCAAAGTCTATCTTGGTAAGAAAAGGGTTATTCAGCAGTGTTATTCAAAAGTGTCAACAAAGGCACTTTTATCACAAGTGTGAATTTTGGGATATTTTATTTCACAAAATACAGACTAAGAAAGGGAAGAATGATGACACCAGGCGAAAAGTAAATGTGATGCTTCTAAGTGGGCAGAAGCTGGAGCTGACCTGTGACACCAAAACGATATGTAAAGATGTCTTTGATATGGTTGTTGCCCATATTGGCTTGGTGGAGCATCACTTGTTTGGATTGGCTACTTTAAGAGGTAAGAATAATGATTTGATGTAGTTGAGAGGTACAGAGTAAGAAGAATTAGCTACATGGTGTGGAGAAAAGATAAGCAGAGACTGCCTGGCATCTACAAAGCGTTTACTTTTGAGTTACGCTCTCTTGTATTGAGGCCAAATACAGTCCTCAATCAAGAGCAACTTTGCACGATAAAATTCTACGTTTGCCTGAGTAATGGCAGCTCATCTTGGGCAGCCTTTTCCCTTTGGTTGCCGAGTTTTCTTCCCTGCTGTTTGTTGCCTTCACTCTGCCTAGTACCCCTCAGAGGACGTGAAAGGGCTTTGGGTTCTGTTAATACGCCCTAGGCAACGTTGCAGCCTCTTGTGGAGGCAAACGCGTTGGGATGCATAGGAGGGTCCCTTGTATGGAGGGAGCTGCCTTAAGGAAAAAGAATTTGCTCCTGAGCTGTTAATTTTTTGCTCTTAGAACGGACCAGAAATTCGTGGTGGCAGAACCAACGTGTTCAGACCCAAGTTTCCTGTTGGCATATCTCACAGGCTGTTGCAGAACTGTAGCGTTCGGAATATTGGCATGAGATAGAAGCCTTAGCAGCCCAAGAGCTTACTCTATCCACGGCAGGCTCCTGGTGTTCTTGGCAATTCTGAAAGCCTTGAAAATATTTTGCAGAAATGTAAAAGGGACAGAAGTAGTAAGGGAGAGAAGGAATGGCAGATTTTGGATTTCCTATAGGATAAGAAATCTGAAATTTTAAAGAAACCCTACCTCCTGTTTTGTAGCTATCACGAAGGGTAACTTTTTTTTCCTCCCACTGGTGTCTTCAGGATAACTATAAAATTATTTCTTCTGCCCTTATTCAGTGCTCCCTTTAATAGCTATTATGCTTATAAGCCTTTGTTAGTCAAGAGAAAACGTTACTGTTCAAAACCAGATTTCAGAATTGTAAATCTAGTCTTGATCCTCCAGCTGGAGAAAATATTTGGTTTTAATGTTTTTACCCATGTGCTTCCCTTTAACGTTCATGGCAGACAATGAATTTTTCTTCGTTGATCCTGACATAAAGCTAAGTAAAGTAGCTCCAGAAGGATGGAAAGAAGAACCGAAGAAAAAGAATAAGCCCCCTGTCAACTTCACTCTGTTTTTTCGCATAAAGTTTTTTGTGGATGATGTCAGTCTTATACAGTGAGTGTATGAACATTTTTTTTTTAACCCCTTAAGCCCTAAATTTCTGGACAGAAGTTGGATATTAATCAAATACTGGGAATTAGCTATAACAGGAAGAGTACCAAAGATGGTGTGGGGTTTTTTGTGGTTTTTGTTTTGTTTTCCTGTTCTAGGCACACGCTGACCTGTCACCAGTATTATCTACAGTTGCGGAAGGACATCTTGGAAGACAGGATGCACTGTGATGATGAGACAGCCTTACTGTTAGCATCCCTAGCTCTCCAAGCTGAGTATGGAGATTACCAGGCAGAGGTACACCATCTTGCTGCTTAATTAAAGAATGGACTGTGAGCTGCCACACATGCTTCACAGCTCTGCCCTGGACTGGAAGCTCAACTGATACGCTGTTGGCAATTTTTGCCATGGGCAAGTTTTCTTCTAGTCTAACACAGGGCTGTTGCAGAATCTAGTTCGAGATCTGGGTGTTGAACCATCTCTCTTGAGTGGAAGTAGACTCAGGCTTGAATAGGAAGAAACCACATGTGAAATCAAGCTCTGGGTCAGGGTTGAGATTCGGAATCCCTGCCCTTACTCAGTTGTAATGTACGATTCTCTGTAAAATGAATGTTTATGCTTCATTCGTGCTCATAGAGTGGCATATGGGGATGCCATCACAAAGATGTTTTGTGTTGTAGGTGCATGGCATGTCATATTTCAGACTAGAACACTACGTCCCGGCTAGAGTGATGGAGAAACTAGATCTGTCCTACATCAAGGAAGAGCTGCCAAAATTGCATAGCGCTTACGTGGGTGCATCTGAAAAAGAGACAGAGTTAGAATTTTTGAAGGTAAGTGGGCAGCAGTTTGCTTCCTTAATCTCTGACTTAAGAAATTCCTTGTGGGGATATGGGTGTGTGGGCTTCAAGTGAAAGCACAGGAAAACTGCTCAGGTTCTGAATAACACTGAAAGGAAGAAAGCTGAAAAGATCTTAAAAGACACATCATTACAAGTGAAAAGAAATCGTAATAGACGGGAAGGAAGTCCTTTCACTTTTTTTTTCCCCCCCAATCAGTAGTCTTCCTGCTTTAGCTCAAAGTAGTTAAAAGCCACCACTGATCCTTGTGCTTACTCTAAAGGAAGCTATGATTATGAGGCAGCACACCCTGCATTCCCTATGTCCTTTGTTCCTTCTGTTGAGAAAAAACAATATGTAAATTATGAAAAGTTTTGTTATAGCTAATGCTGTTTATGGGGCTTGGTATGAAGCAAGCCAGAGCATTACCAAGCAGACTTCCTTGTGCAGGTACTAGGTAAGATGATAGGAAGACTATAATCACAGATATATTTGGTTTATTCTAAGAGGACCCATTAAGAAATGTAATTATGGGGTTCGCTGCTGTTGCTCATGGGATAATGATCAGGTCCTGCCTTGATACAATGGCTGCAAACGAGTTCAGGGGGCGACAGTTTGCTGCCGAGACACTGCATAACCATTACATTGTAATTCCCCAGTCACGCTGTAGTTCCACAGTCTCTTTGAGGAGCTGATGGCAGAGGCACTCAGCTGACTTTGCCCCTTCTGAGGCTGTTGCTCGTTTGGCAGAAGTGTTCTTGTAAGTTAACCACCGAGAGCAAGAGTAGGGGACTTGATCCTAGCTAAACCTAGACTGACTGGGGGTGGGCGAGCAATTAGATTCCCTCCTTGGATTCATTACATCAATCCCTTATGCCAGTACTGAAGAGACAGCAGGAACGAATGACTGGGAGTGCAAAATGAGCGAAACTGCATCTTTTGGCAGTTATGGTGCCTTAATGTGATCACAGAATTGCAGTGTTAATCTAATTCTGTGTTTAAGAAATGTGTCGATAACAAGTGCATCTGGCTAGTTACAGTTTGTTGCCAGCAGTTGGTTTGTGCATGTTTGATTTACTCACAGGAGTTCTTGATTCATAATTTCGTTGTTTGGTTTTAATAAATGCTAGGTTCATTTGCTGTAGCGTTTGGCAGCTCAAGAGATACTGCCAAGACTTTACTAACCCTCTAGAACAGCTGATGTGCCTCTGTTTGTAACATCTGTAAACTGTATAAGTGGAATCACCAGGCAGAAAGGAATCTTTTTTTTTCTAAAATCCATATGTATATATATGCATATATTGAAATGTTTGTATAGAGGTATAAAAAACTTGTAATAGCCTTACATTCATATTCTTATAAGTTCCGTTCCATTGATCTGTACAGTTGTGTCAGAGGCTCACGGAATATGGGGTTCATCTTCATCATGTGTTGCCTGAGAAGAGATCCCAAACAGGTATCCTTCTGGGAGTGTGCTCCAAAGGAGTTGTTATTTTTGAAGTTCACAATGGGGCCCGCGCACCTGTACTACGCTTCCCATGGAGAGAGACGAAGAAAATATCCTTTAGTGTAAGTCGGTCTCTTCTCCTCTATCTGTGTGTACATGTCTATATTTGTATTTCCAGATACTGGTTTTGTATGTTTGTTATTTTTGCAAATCAAGCTGCTCTTTTCTCTGACTACATTTTGTGTGGCTGAGCTGTGTTGTATTACGGGATCGAAATAGGAGTTTTGATGTTTTAAAGATTTTTTTTTTTTTTTTTAATTAGCTTGCATTCTGTGCTGCTGAGGTTCCAGCCTCAGAAGAGAGTTTAGCACCTTTCTTTTGGCAAATCTGTATTGATGTGAAACGTGGCTTCACTGCCTTCGAAGGAAAGAGCTATTACAAAGATAGATCAAGGGCTGCTCTTAGCACGGGGAGAAGCTGTGCCCGTTTACTGCATTTCTGGGCTATCTGCCCATGCTGCCGTGTGGGACGTGGGTAGTGAAGGAGCACCAGAGCGAGAATCCTGCATTAGAGGACTGGGTCCTGGCAAATGCCAGTACTCAGTGTAACTAGGAGATGCACCTAAGTTGTTATATTTCCAAGAGTAGTTAAGTTAAATGATCACACAATCATTGAGGTTGGAAAAGACCTGTAAGACCACCAAGCCCAACCACCAACCCAACCCCACCATGCCCACTAAACCATGTCCCGCAGTGCCACGTCCACACGTTCCTTGAACACCTCCAGGGATGGTGATTCCACTGTTCCACAGTCCACCAACGGTAACTGGTTGTTGGTGCAGAATTTTTCAACATCTCTGGTAGACGCTGTGCCTGGGTGACAGGGGCTGACACCTGATCTGGACAATACCAGCCAACTTCAGTGGGTATACAATAATCTGGTGGTCATGCGTTAGTTTTTAAGGAGGTGTTGAGCTTCAAATGCTGACCTTTATATAGGTACTGAAAACAGTACTTCTAACTGTCTGGTACCTTACTGAAAAGCTACAACCTGTTTCATCTGTGACATGATTTTAACTAGAATTGGTAAACTGAAGTTTAAAAATTACTCAAGAGATAAATTGAAGACCTGGAACATTAACTGATAGATTTCTTAATTAGATGGGCATATAGTGGCAGCATCCGTTGTGACTTTCTCGGAGGCTTTTGAAAACCCCGTCCTGCAAAATGTAATAGTACTGGTTGTCATTAGTCAGCACTAACAGTAACAGAGACTGATTAAATAACAGTAAGATACCATCTCAGCTAGCCCAGAAGTAGATTTAAAGTGCTACTTTGTAAATCACAAATTACTTTCAACCCCTATTTTAATAGAAGTCTCTCCCATCAGTGCATTTTGCTTCAGCAAAGTTTGAACGCTGTAACTGTGCACAAGCAAATCCAAAATTCTTCATAGGCTGAAAGAAATCATTGTCTTCAACTTTTTTCTTTCTCCATTGTGTAGAAGAAGAAAATAACTTTGCAGAACACATCAGATGGCATCAAGCATGCATTTCAGACTGACAATAGTAAGACTTGCCAGTACCTTTTGCATCTCTGCTCTTCCCAGCATAAGTTCCAACTACAGATGAGAACCAGGCAGAGCAACCAAGACACTCAGGACATAGGTGAGGACTGTGATGCTGTGTTGGTTTTTAATAGCAATCTATATTTTTGTAAGGAGGAAAACCGAACTTGAGCTTCAGTGATTCTGCTGAGTGCTACCTGTGCGTAGCTCTATGTTTGGAGGGTTTATACTATAAATCTAGTTTGTAATAGATTATTCTAGTTTATTCTAGAATTATACTAGAATCTACTAGCAGAGTTTGTTTAGGTTTTGTTTAAGGGGAAAAAAAAAAAGAGACTTCGCAGATCACGCAGCTGGCACGCAGCAGCTCCTCTTAAATAAAAGGAATCTAAAAATAGGTCACTAATAGTGCTTTCCCGTTTGATTAATGGCTTTTGGCTTTTTTCAGAAAGACCTTGAAGATATTCCAATAATAGGATTTTTACCTTTTGCTTAACGTGAAATGAATTGGTTTGATAATGGGGAGTTACAGATAAAATGGCGTGGTCATGTGAGGGCAAATACAATAGGGAGCGTTTCATGATGCTGCATCTGTAACAAGGAACAACGCTGATGCTAGTCGATTTTCTTCAGAGTTGCCATCTAATTTGTGTGTATTAATAGAAGATGTAAAGGTGTTCTTTTTAGAGAGAAAATATTAATTGGAGAACGCAATCATTGAAAAAACCCTCTGTACTAATTTGTTCCCTATTTGGAGCAGAGCTCACTTGGCTGGCTGGCCTTCAGCGCAGCCTGGAAGTGCTGTTTCGGTCAGTCTGTCTGCTCATTCTTTCTTTGTTCCCTGTTTTTATCTGTCTGCATTCCAGTTGCTGTTAATCCAGACTTCCACCAGCATAGCTGGGATGGAGTTTGACCCCATTGCTGTGGAGATTGTGATCTCTAATTTAAAAAAAAAAAAAGGAGGGGGGATGGGGAAAGGCATGTGGCAACTATGCAGCCTTTTTTCTATTCTGTTGGGCTCAACCAACTTAGTGCAAAGAAATAGGACCAAGTGGCTTAAAGCCTTTGTACCATTCTCTGACTTAGTGCTTGCTTATCCTGAATTGCAAAGAAAAGCAATGCGTGAAAGGCTTTCTTGGCTAGGCGAACTTGGTTGCTCTTACAGACGCAGTATGTGTTGTGCTTTGGGAGTCTGGAAGATAATAGTTTGCTTCTGTGCGGCGCAGATCACTTGGAATTCAGAGGTCTCAAATTTCGTCAGTCAGTCATAATCGGAAGCAAACAGATCAGTGTTACGGTTAATTCCGTTACATTTGGTTATTAAAAGTAAAAACAATTCAAACAAAAAGTTTGCTTTTGTCATAACTTTAGTGATCTAAATTGATTAGCCATGTTTCTCTTTCCTGCATATATATATATGTGCATATCGCAATAGAGTTACTAGAATAATATTTTATGAAAGAGGAAGTATTGTAATCCAGGTAAGAGAAAAAAATGATGAAGCAGCTAGCCAAAACAGCATATTAATTATAAGTACTGCTTTTCATTTCTTAGAGCAGTGAAATCCCAGGCGGTATTTGGGAAGTGTTATTCTTGGCCTGCAGAAGCGTCAAGTATTTTATTATTTTGTTTCCAGAGCCCTTAAAATGTCAGTAAAAACTGGTGGTTGGAAGCACTCAGCAAAACAGTAAAGAAAAGGGCAGGTGACAATATTACTGAGTCGGGGCTGATCACCACAGGCAGCGTACGTTTTGAAGGTTCCTTACTTAAGGTTCTGGGTTAACAGCACAGTGAACACAAGCGTGTGCCTGTAACGCTTGCAGTGTTCCTGGGGTGGAGCAGCAGACTTGGGAAGATTCATACGCTTTGGAAGATTCGTCAGAAATACAGTATTAGAGTGGCGTGCAAGACTCACCTCGATTTCAGTCAACAAATGGAGAAAATATTTTAAGATAAGGGAGACGGCCTGGCATGCATAGTGACGATGAACAAATTTTCATGGAATGTAACAACAGAGGATGGAGGTGTAAGGGAGAGCACTTTATAGCCCCTGCGATGTACCATGACATGTTTGTCAGTTGTTGCACAATGTCTTCGGTGACCTGGGAGAAACCATTTTAACACATGTAAATCTAATAGAAAGAATTAGGCTTGGAAAATAAAAGGAAAATGCCTCTTGAATAACATTATTTCTGCATGAATAGAAAGAGATGAGACACAAAGTTTAAAAAAAAAAAATACTAGCAATTTTATGGTACATAAGAAAGGAGATAAGCTATAACATGAGGAATGACTGTTTCTTTTTTGCGCAACTTCTGTGGCCATGCAGTGAACAGATCCAAGCACTGAGTTTTAAAACGGATGTTTGGATTCCTGAAAGAGCATATAGAAAACCACAAAGGTGAAGTGAGGGTTAAGTCAGCCTTACGAAGGACGAGTTTTGAGCATATGAGAATTTGCAGTTAAGGGGTTGGCAGAACGTGTCAAAAGCCTAGTGTCTGTATAGATAATGATGTGAAGGTATTCATCTGAAATCCGTAGGGGAACGCTGTTTGGTGTTCGCAGAGGGTAAGTACGACGTCAAGAGAAGAGATCTTGGAATATTTTATTAAGGTACTTTTCCCCAGGATGGGAACGCGACAAGAGCAAGTGTCATTGATAGCTTCTGTCAGAGTCAGGAAACGGAGATTTGTGGATCTCTGGTCTGATCGAGCAAAACCATTCTTACGTAGCTCATCTAGTCTGTCTGGTGGCTACGGCTAGAGGAGGTATTTGGTGTGGGGAAGGAAGTGGTAGTTGTATACTAATTCACCTTTAAAAAGGACAAAAAATACCTTCCACAACTAAATCTTCTCAATCTGTATGCCTATTCTAGAGAAAGCATGAGTTACTGTTGCTGTTAATTCCTGCCCTAGGTACTGGAGGAAGGGATATCTTTTGGAAGGGCAGTGCTGAGGTTGCATTTGCCAAATACACTCTTTTAACGGTGAATACTTCTGCATTTGGTAAAGCTAATAGATGATGTGTACCACAAAGTAGCATTTTCCTTTTGAGTTACAGTGCGGCTTCCTAAAGCAGCTTATTTCCTAGCTGTATGTAGAATTTAAAAAAGCACTGGTTAACCCTAAATCAGAAATATATACGCAGTTGAGGATGGCTTTTCGTCAGACTTCCCTGTGAACTGACTCCAAGACATCAGTGAAGTTTAGGAAGGGTTCAGATGGCCTGATTTCCTTTAAAGGCTCTAACCAGCAAACATGTTGACACAGCTTATCAAGTTTCTGTGCGAAAGCCAAGCCACAGGAACTTAACTGCTAGCCTCAGGAGGCAGTTAGGCTAATAGAAATGAGCCCTGCTCAGCTTTGCTCTGAATTAAGAGGGGGTTAGGCTACGTTGTATTATCTTGCATTTGCTTTCAGCTAAGAACATCCACCCAGACAGTTCCCACGACTCAGCTGACAGTAATTTAATTACAATCCAAAACCTGTTTCTCTCTGCTGCTTAAGGGAATCAGAGTTGATGAGTCAAAAAGTCTGGCAAACCCCAGTCACCACTTTCTGTTCTGTGCTAAAACATTTAGGATGGCAAGGGAGGCCCTCACGTGCACCCGAGTGAACTGATGCTCTTTAACCAGGTAGAGACGCTGCCAAGCGCCCACGACTTTGCAGCTGTACTGTAAGCGTGTCAGGGACTCGTGCGAAGAAAACTAAGCGATGGATGGATGGAAGTTTGGTAGGATCTGATAGTGTAGAGGTGGGGGAGCCCTATTTGTTCAAATTCTGGAAAAGACTTGTATGAGCAGGTTAAAGGAATTGTAGGCTTCGGGTCACTTGGCTTGAGGATATTATTTGCTTTGCAGAAAGAGGTGATCTGCCTGTATGTAAGGCACAGCAGTTGAACAAGGAATATGAGTCTTCATACTAATAAGGGGATAAATATTCTGCTGTTCTGTGTTTCCGGACTTCAGTGTAGTAGATGGTCACGTTAGTGTAATGTCATGAACTCCAAACTTTGCTTCCTGAGCAAACTACATGGTGGTTGTTTATACGCACCCGATGATGGTACATACCTCTGAGCACTGAGAGAAAAGCTTTGTGTGAGTTGGTCATTTAAAATGCATGCTTTACAATAGGAGGTCACACTAGCTCTGCTGTATAACTTAAATTTGTTTGGTTTTTGTTTTTAAAACCAAATATTCTACAGAAAGGGCTTCATTTAGGAGCCTAAACCTTCATGCGGACTCTGTCAAAGGTTTCAACATGGGACGAGCAATCAGTACTGGTAGCCTGGCCAGCAGCACCTTGAACCGACTTGCTGTTCGACCTCTGTCTGTTCAAGCGGAGATTCTGAAGAGGCTGTCCTGCTCCGAGCTCTCACTCTTCCAGCCGCTTCCTGGCTCTTCAAAGGACAAGAACGAGAAGACTTCGTGGGAGGAAAGACCCAGGGTTATGAGCAAATCGTTTCACGATCTGAGTCAGAGCCACATCTCGGTTTACCCCCCGAGGAAAAATATTATTACTGCTTTGGAGTCTTCCCCCCAAAAAATAGAAGACATAATGGGAAGAGTGTTCCAGCAAATGCCAAAATTTGATACTGGATCAGCAGCGGGAGCATTAAAACAGAGCAAGTAAGAGTCTCTCTGACCGCCCCACAATATCTTTGTGTACAGTCAATGTACATTTTGCATTGGTTTTGATTTATTATTCATACCATTATTTTATTACATTGATCCTTCCCTTCCCTCTCCCAACTTCCTCTTCCCTCTGTCTGGTTCCCCTTCTCTCCTTCTCCCCTTTAAGTTCAAAATCTCATGCAGGTTTAAGTAGAAGCCCTGAAAGCAAGAAAAATGAATCAGACTCATCATCCATTGAAGATACCGGTCAAGCCTATGTTGTAGGTCAGCATGCAAAAAATAATATTATTATATTTACTAACTAACCTCTAACATTGCTTTGGGTGTAATGCTTTGATATATTTATTAACTGATGGTAATATTTCGATTTGAAAAAGGGAGCAGAGTATCACACGTTAAAGTAATCCAGGCCAATTGCCTCTTGTTCCTGAATAATTGTTGCGATGAATCAAAAAAACCCCTCCTTTGGACAACACCAGTCTGTACACAGGTGTGCAAAGTATTAATATTTGGTAGTAAAAGCTGCTCCAGAAAACATCTTCCATTTTGTCACTTCGGAGTGCCATTTTATTGTACGGATCTTTTAATAATTTGCTAGTCTTTGCAGTCTGTTTGTCAAGCTTGAACTTTTTTAGTGTTTTCTGTGGAAAGGGTGCAGGGAGTGATTTGGCATAAGCTGGCTATTGGCTAGTACCTCTGAGCAGTAACTGCACAGTTCTTTTTTGTTTGGTCTCATTTGGATGTAATAAATGAGGTACAATTTTTTTGCAGTGCATTGGGTGTTTCACAAAAACGCACTTGTAACAAACTAAGCCAGACATACTTACTCCGTTTTCTTGGCAAGGATTGGATTGCACACGAATAGTCTTACCAGGCAGTAAAAATACAGAGTTCACATAAAAAAAAGGAAAATAATCAGAGCAGCTAAATAGACTTAAACTTGCACATTGGGTTATTGTAAATGTATTTTTAATATCTGTGTGTCATCAGTTCCTGGTTATAGGAGGTTCCCTGTTACAATAATACAAACTACAATGACTGAAACATTATGCAGCCTTAGCTTGCTTTTGTTGCTTTGCTTTTGCTTAATATTAAAACATTGAATAGTTACAGAACATCGGAAGAAGTGGAAGAAGGTTAAGTTTATGGGTGTCAGTATAAACAAACTTGTAAAAAAAACCCAAACAGAAAAAAACCACACCAAACCAAAACAGGCTGTGAGATACAAACACTTACCACATCTGCCCCTGCTGCGCTTGAAAGCAGGGCTGACTTGGGGGCCGTGCTTTTTCAGTACCGAGAGCATAAGCTGCTGAAGAGTGAGATGAGGCAGGCAGTTTCTGTAGTGACTGGTTGCAGCCATTTATCCTATGCTTTTAGCTTTACTATTAGTGTTATCATGTTACCCATAATCTTCTGGGCAGCAATTCTGATAAGGATCTTAGTGAGAAAGTCCCGCTGAATCACATCGCCTGTGCTGGGGGACGCACGTTCTTTGCATGATGAAGCTCATCAGCTGAAACTTCAGGGTTCAGAGGTTTGGAAAAGGCCAGGACTGCTTTCCTAAGAAGCTTGAATTATCTTACCTCATTTACTTTCATAACTTAGTACGTTTATTATTTTATCCTCTTTAATGTATGGCCGTATTTGCTTGGCATTGATCATTCCAAAGAAAATATGATTCCATATGCAAACCAATTTAACTAGAAATAAGTAGTTCAAATTGCTTGTTAGTGCAGCAACTTTTTTGTCACTGTACAAAATCTTACAAGACTCGTGTTGGTTTATTAGGTTAGGCATATTCATCCAATGTGTTAGAAAATTTAGTCTTTGATTTAGTTTCTTAAAGATCCATTAATTTTATCTGAAGTTAACAGTAAAGGCCAAACCTCTGTTTTTTCTTTAATTCTTTGCCTTTGCGTGAGCTAACATCTATCTGAACCTTGAACTGCAACCAAAAAAGTACATAAGTAATTTGGATTTGCTAATCCAGAACTACTTCCATGTTTATTCATTTCTAAAATAAGTAAGTAATCTGACATTGTGAGTGAGCTCATGTGTACTGTGTAAAGTCTGAAATACTTCTTGGTAGCTTTCGTATTAAAAAAAAAAAAATAAAAATTGCTAACGGTGTCTGATATTTCCATTCATGTCACAGGCGTTAGCATGAATACTTCAGGAAATCTTCCATCATCGACGCTGTTAAAAGAGAGCGGTAAGTTGATAAATAATAGGTATACAGAATTAATTCGGTCAGTTTGTGAAGCACTTGTCAAAGGCTTCACTGTTCCACCTGTCCCGTTTCTTCCCTATTCTTAAATCAAATACCTCTCCCAGTTAGTTGGATAGGTCCTTTTCCTAAATACAACTACTGATATTTCTTTTGGATTGTTTCTTGGGGGAGATTTTGACATCTGTGTATAATATTTTTCGAATATGAATAGTGTCTGTTTAGTTTGAGACTTGAAGGGTGCTATTACCTGACACACCATGCTCTTCAGAGCTCATTTCCCTTACTTGTGAGGTTACTGGTTCTGTAGAGCCCGAGAAGACTGTGTTTTCTTTTTAGTTCTTTTACACTTTAGGTTTGACTTGGTTTTGTGGGAGAAAAACTCCTTTTCCAGGTGGCACAGTCTGTCGCGCTCTCTTGCACCGCTGTGTTCTGCTTGTACCAGCGTGTAGAGCTCAGTAGGTTTCTGCCGTTGTGGAATTGCATGTTCCACTTAGGGCAGAAGCATGCCGGGCACTCCAGACCAAACGAGTTGTATCTTCTCTAGGTAGCAGATTCATGAGTTCAGACTTACAGGATGTTGGCATTTCCTGGAGTTTCAGGAGATTGGGTTTTTTCCAAGTGATGCTCCTTCTGTCTCTCAAGTGCCTGGGTCTACTTCAGCCTGTTGGGAACCCTCAGGAGTCACACAAATCTATCGTGAGGGTGTTCAAATTTTGGAAGAGGCAGAATCAACAGCCTGTGGAGTTGCAAATGAGGAAATAAACAAAATAAGTTTTAGTAGATGTTTCTAATGCTGGTTGTTTCTTGACGAAGGACCACCATTAAGAGAACTCACTGAGTAACCTTTTAGTAACTTCATATAATAAGCCTCAGTTTCACTTTTACCAACGTGCTTACGTCCTGCCTACCTGAGTTGGGCACGTAAACACAGATCTGAATACTTTGCTGAGCTGAGACTAATAAATCGGAAGATTCTAGGGCTCAGTTGTGTTGTGATTCCAAGAGACTATCCTAGGTGTTCTTCTTAGGAGGAATAAAAGATTTTAACTGCTGAAGATGGGAGTGAGTTATAACGGTGGTGGTTTGTTTTTATTTTTTTTTATTTATTTGGATATGGCTTGGAGGATGAAAGTTGGACCCACTAGTTCAGAACAGGTTTGCAGGTTATCAGAGAAGTAATCTTTTTTAATGGAATACGACTTCAGGGCAAACCTGAAGGGAAGCATTCAGGTAGTGTCTGATGGCGAAATGTTGGCTTTTCAGTTGACTGTCTGCAAACAACACAGAACAGAGTTGCCTCACCAGAAAGAGAGATCACTTTGGTGAACTTGAAAAAGGATGAAAAATTGGGCTTAGGTAAGTGGCTTTAAAATTGTTGTTGTCATGTGTGTTCCTAGAAGCCAAAAAACAAATTAAGTTTTCTGGTCTGTGTTTTAAGTATTTTTAGTAGGACTGAGAAAAGCAGTGCAGGCAGTAGCTGGATTTCAAAGGCATTTAGGATGCCGAAGCCTGGACTTCTACTTGATAGCGCCTGCTACTGATTTGTTGAGTGATGTTAAGCCAGTCTGTTTCTCAGTTTTTCCATATTGTAAGTGTAGAATAATATTTACACTGTGAACTAATCATCCTAAAAGTTGGCCTTTAAAGTTATCTCTGTGTTCAGGTGCAAGATTTTTGTCTATGGGGACACATCGCAGCTGCGACAGCTTGAAGGCTTTAAACAAAAAAAACACATTATAAAGCCATTATGAGCTAATTGCGGAGTGTTTTTCTTACTCTTATAATATCATCAGATGGAACACTAATTTGAGGTTTAAGGAGCCTGGAAGACGAGATATTTGCGTTCCATTCTTTCTTCTACTGCTGAGTTTTTTTCATAAACCCACATAATTTTTCCCTGTATGAGTAATGAATAATTTGGTGTCAGTATTGTGCTTTAGGGAGGCTCTCTAAAGTGTCCTTAAGGACATTGTTCTGTCTGTCATTCAAAAGAGGACTGTTGTGTAAATTTGAAGAGGGGAAGAAGCCTACAAGACAATAATATTTAGTGTTTACCCTGCACAGTAACTTAAGAGTTGACCAAAAAGGAAAGAAATTCATATGAAATGCACCATTTCTTCTCTTTCTTCCCCATGCAATCTGTGGTACTTTGCTGTTTTAGCTAGAACAGAGACGACCTGATATCTTCTATTTTCTTTTTTTTTTTTTCCATCTTGAACATCCTTCCCAGGTTTACCTGGTAGAATTAGCAGAAATAGATTAGAAGCCTCAAAAGCAAAGAAGGAGTTGAAAAACTCAGTTCTTTAAGACCAGGGTGAAACATTTAGGTGAAGCATCTAACAACAGAGAAAACCAAAATTTTTTAAGTGAGAGAAAATACATTTCATCTCGTCAGCAAATGTACACCTAATGTCATCTGTTTGTGCTTGTGTTTCTCTTGCCACAGTTGTCTTCTGTAGCCTTTGCTGGAGTTTTCTGGGAAGCCAGCTAGACACAGTCTGAATCGCTTGCTCAAAAACAGAGAATGCAATAAAGCTTAATCAAAAAAGCTTTACCATTTACTTTCATGTAGACTTCTTTGAGCTGCATAGTTTTCTTTTACTTTACATTTGTTAGAACGACTAAGTTTTTGTCGGTTCTGAAATACGGACTTGTATTGTGTTAAATTACACTGTCATCACTGACGTTTTTGCCTGCTTTGGACCTTTTTTAATAGGCTTTCAAATAGTCGGCGGAGAGAAGACGGGGAAACTTGATCTGGGAATTTTTATTCATTCGGTTATTCCCGGAGGGCCAGCTGATTTGGAAGGATCTCTAAAACCAGGTGAATAGTGTAAATAAGAAGAGGGGTGTATATATGAAAGAAAAGACCAAACATGTATGTAGTACCATTTCCATCTACGGCTGCGGGCGTCAGTCCCTTACAAATGCTGACCTTCGGTTACCTTCTGGATAATTTCTGAAAATTGGTGATACTTCTTTGTTAAACTATACGAAAACAAAAATCATTTGAATCAAAGTAAAAACGATAAAACTTGAAGTCGCAGAAAATTAAAGTTACACATAAAGGCTTTATTTGCTATTGTCTCTCTATAGATGCTTTGTAATTTCAATTTTTTAAAACTCCAAATCCGTACATTGATTGCTGGAAAGAGTGAATGTAACCTTATGGCTACTATAGCGGGGGAGGGAAGAAAATTTATTTTACTTAATATCTACCTTTTTTTCTTCTCATTTTAGTCTGTGCTTTGAACCGAACTGCGTATTGCTCATTTCAGTTCTTGATTTTTGCTTTTGCATCCATTTTTCTTAGAGCAGAAGAGAAGGTAGAAAGCAAAATGTGGAAAGGTTTGGCAGGTTTAAAAAGAGGAAATATTCATAACCAGTTCTTGTGGTTTGTTTTGGGTTTTTTTTAAATGATTAGGGTTCCCTATTCCAGCCTCACTTGAATTTTAGTAATTTTTAATCCATGCATTGTGTAGAGATTTTTCAGACCTGTACTCCACATTCTCACCGATGGATAAAAATGTAGATGTTAGATTGTATCTGAACAAACTGTTTTGTGCAGGACACCGACTAATATCTGTAAATAGCACAAGTTTAGAAGGCGTCAGCCACCACGCAGCATTAGAAATTTTGGAGAATGCACCTGAAGACGTGACACTCGTTATCTCTCAGCCCAAGGACAAGCTATCCAAAGGTACAGAGAGAAATATTCCTTACTAAAGAGCTGTTCTTTGAGTTTGAGCTCTCTGCCTTCTCTGACACCTTCTGTAAAGTACTGTCTGTGTTTCTTTAAAATTACTTATCTAATCAACTGAGATAGCTGTAACGCATCACCCTAACTGCAGTCACTTCTGTGGGCAGCCCCAGCTAGCGTATGCTTGAAATTGTGTTCTGAGACTGAACAAAGTTACGGTAACCTTTGGTGAGGACGCACCGGTTGTGTTGTAAACCGAGATTGTTCTGCATAATATGAATGGATAAAACCTTACGTGGTTGTCAGTTGAGAAGTTTGTGTCATACTGCGGATAAGCTATTACCAGCTACTGATGACTGTCTTGTCTCCTGGTTTTCAGCATCATCTAACGCTGCACACATCAGTAATGGAGCCAGGGGTTATTTAAGGAGGCCGTCGTCGGTGCAGGACAATGAGGCAGAGTCCTCTTCAGAAGAACACAACCGGTCCCGTGGTCACCAGAGGCCTGTTTCGGGGAGTTTGTCCGGTTTGTCAGGCGGCAAGCGGGATGGAAGCGTGAGCTCCCAGGATTCCAGAACTGAGAGCGCCAGCCTGTCTCAGAGCCAGACAGCCAGCTTCTTTGGCAAACGTGCAAGTGGTAGAGCCCAGCAGGATCCTCAGCATTGCAGCGAATCCCAGTCTGGGCATTCTAAAATGAACGAGAAGAGAAGATCCTCGTCTGACAGTACTCGAGGAAAAAATAAAAGGCCTGGGGTAGTGGAGTCTGTGGAATATTCCGACCGAGGGGATTCTGACATGGATGAAGCAACTTATTCCAGCAGTCAGGAGCAACAGCCAACTAAAAAGGCATAGTGTATTTTATATGAATATTTCCCATCAGTATAATAGTGGTAGTGAAATAGCTGACTGCCTGTGTGAATAAGGTGGAAGGATGTGGGGGAAGGACAGCCTAGCCTGCAGCTTATCCTTCTAATGGCAAATGCGAATAGCTGGTTTCTAATAGTTCGGTGATTTTTGTTCAAAATAAACAGAGAAAATCACTCCTGTAACTTGAAACAAACTTCCCAGCTTTCCAATGTCACGAGATGGGCACGTCTCACTAGAGACAGATTGTGCTTTGGGGTGAACGTATAGTGCCCATGTTGATTCTGCAGAAAACCTCCTTCCACTTCGGTGTGTTTGTCCAATGTGATCATAGTCTAGTGACCACCCCTAGAGGTAAGTTTATTCACCTGGCAGATAAATTTAAGATTTTCCTAGATTAAAGTAGTAGTGATGCATCTGGAATGGGTAGCTGCAGAACTCATTGTCTTTTGGGATTGATCTAATCCATGGAAAACTGCTCTTGTGTAGTGAAGTTTAGCAGCTAGCCGTGCTCTGAACAGAGACGGCTCGCTGCTTCACCTTTCCGACAGTACACGATGGCAAGTACTACAAATTAGTTCCGAACTTGCAGTGTTTCCTCTTTTCAGCTGATGGAGGTTATTCAGTCAAGTTGTGGCAGCTCCTGCAAATTAATCCAGCAGACCCTAGGCTGCTGTAATACTGAAGTACTGTAGTGTTTGTGTTCTGTGCCCAACTCGCTTCGACAATAAACTCGGCTGCTGAAGGCCGAGCGTGTTTCTGTGCTAAACCTGTTCAATGGCAGCAATGAAAGGGTTAAAGCAATGAGCCTTCCGAGTCTTACTAATTGGTACTTTGCCCTGTGGACTCCTTTTGGCTGCATCTGACTCAAAACCACACCCTTTAGGGTCTTAACTGTAAATTTCTGTTCTAATGGCAAATCATTCTCTCTTTTTGTTTTGTTTGTTTCTTTTTCTTCTTTTTTTTTTTTTTTGTTAAATAAAGGAATCTTCCTCCGCGAATACAGCAAACAAAATGAATTCTAAAAAGGTTACTGCAACACTTCTTAAACCCGGAGATATCTTTGAGGTTGAACTAGCCAAAAAAGATAACGGCTTGGGAATAAGTGTCACGGTACTGTTTGACAAGGTTTTTAGATGTTTTCTCTTTTTCTCTACTCCCAGCAACCCATTAAATTGCTAAATTACAAGGAAGCAAAATATTTTCTGGAGTCACTGTTAAGTATATAGTTTTACTGATGTGTGATTAATCTTACCAAAGCTGAAGAGTAATACTATTTTATATCCCTTTTCTTGTCATCTGCCCTTTAAGTAACTCTCGTTTGTTGTTTTATGGTGGAGCCCCAAAGTCCTAATAGAATCTTACCACAGACACTGCTTTGTGAGTACAAAAAAGCAAGATGGTCTTTGTCCTTTGCTACCCATGTGGCAAATTTACAAGGGAGAGAAATAAGACCTTCCCTGACGGCCATCGCAGGCAGCGGAAGCGGTGGTGTTAGTTAAGAGTATCTATGCACGTCCACACACATATACCACGTTTAGTGTTCTCCCTCTGCTGGGTAAAAGGCAGAAAGCAAAAAACTACTGAAATCCAAATAAGACCTGGCTGACGCTGCTTTCTTGCAATACAAGACAAAAATGTATTTTTAATGGACTCATTTCTCTTCGGGCTACAAAATTCTGAAGGTAATTTACATTTAGGGTCTGCCCTACTGCAGAGTGGCACTTCAGGGAAGAGGAGAGTGGTTTATAACTGAGATGCACACGTTTTTCACTGCTCCTATTCTTTATTGCATTCAAAAATACGTTTTGGTATTTTAATATTTAAATATTATCTCAGGTTGATTGATTGTTGGACTACACGGTAATTTGAAAAAAGAAAAGTTGCTTAAATTACAGCAATAGAGAGCAGTTATTGGCTGTAGTTCAAAACTGGTGGCTTTCACTGGCCGTCTACACCTAAAACCAAGTTGGCCTTTTCCTAAACGTGGCCGTACGGATAGGCATGTAGGTGGAGTGCCAATTTGCAAGCTAGCACTGTTTTCATATATATGGCTAGTATTGTAAGAGGAGCAGAATGAAATGTTGTTGTTTTAGCATCCCAGTATATTCAAAGTCATATCACTTTGTCAAGCTTACAACTTGAGACAGCTGGAAGAGCAAAGGTTCAGCAGGAGTTGGTTACTGAATAACATCAAGCCTGCTGTATGCTTGCGTTGGCTTTGTAGAAAACGTTAGAAGATGCCAACCGATGCAAAGATTTCCCTTAAAGGATGACCAAGAGGTATCTTGATTGACCCTTCCTATCTCAGCCTCCATTCCGCCCCTTGCATTGCCATCCTGTACGGTGGTGAGAAGAAGAGGTGTACAATTAGCTCTGTGTTTTAAGTTCTCACAGGTAATACTGTGTGCTTTGGGAGTGAACGTTAATACGCTGTTGGTCTCCCTCTGCCCTACAAATTTGTGGAGGAGCGCTGATAGTGCAGCAGTGAGCCCGAATCATACAATGCTTTGGGTTGGAAGGGACCTTTAAAGATCATCTAGTCCAACCCGCCCTGCCATGAGCAGAAAGGCTAAGGCCCTCCAAAACCAATACCATTTGAGCTTGAGCAGATTTTTTCAGCTTAGACCTTCAAACTTAAAGCGCTCCTTAGTTTCCTCTTACATC